>NC_069129.1:1551027-1646027 GCF_026914265.1 Mya arenaria | reverse complement strand
AGTTTTGTCATAGATTGTTTTTTCCCCCTTTTTTATTTAATCTTTTTTTCTTTCAGTGGTATATAAAGCCATAGAATACATTCATGCCACTCAAATTCAGCCACTCAGAATGATGGGAAGGATTGCAGAACTGAGGTAACTTAGAACTATGATGCATATTTACCAGAGAATATCTCATAAACATCCCATTTGCTTAATTTTCTTTGGAATTATACCTTATTGGAAGTTATTGAGAACTCTTTATAAATTGTGACATTTTGTATGATGACACATTTTATTATTTGTAAAATAAATGCTTTTGACATTTTTCTGGGCTGTAAAGTTGAATTGATTCTTAAATTAATTCTAATAAATACCAAACTGTGTATAGACATCAAACCTCATTACATATATATATACATAGTTGTCCCTCTCTGAATAATACATAATTATCTTTAATATGTTTCTTTTTACTTTCAGTGTCACCTGACTGATGCAGATTCAGTAATCTAATTGTATGTACTTTTTGTCAAATTGCTCTATTAAAAATATAATGTTTACCTTTTTGAGGAATAATTTGGAAAGGAAAAATAAATTGTTATAAAGAAAAAGTAATTTTCTATGTACAAAAAGTGGACAAAAATGTTGAACAGTATGAAGTTTTAAATTAGAAAATCCTTACTTCTCTATGTATGTATGTCAACTTAATTAAGATAATAGCTGGTAATATAATGTATTCCCTTAATTAATTGATTTGTGATAAAACCTTTTTACACTGCATGTATATATCTGTATATGTATGTTGCCATATAAACTATATGCATGTAGTTTCTTTTGTGTACATGTGTATCGAAATCAACACATTCCTTTGTTATATTTTCAGGCTCATGATGGTTTCTGAGAAAAAAATTGACAGTATTTTTCCAGTATTTGACAGTGGGTCTATCATGCAACAGTCATACCATGAAGTGTCTCACAGATTCTCTCTCAATTCCTGCAATATCCAAGAATACAGTGTAGTGCAAAGAGGATTCATTTTCTTGCAATAAGAAGTATCTGCACTTCCATATACCCTGGTACAGCGAGAACAGTTCCTGCATTTTTGAGTGATTATAGAGTGAAAATGTTTCCATATAAAATGTTGTCTTTTTATGTGTAAAACTTCACATGTTATGAATGGTTACAAATACATGCATGGCCATTTTGATTCCAAATCTATGCACATTTTGATACCAATCATTAACCACAAAAGTATTTTAAATTTGGTTTAAAACAGAAATATTGTCCTTTTGTTTGTTTCTAACCAGTATTAAAGTGGTATTATTGATGTTTATAGTTAAAAAAGTCAGTTCTTTTAAAGATGTACTCTTACTCTCACATAAGATTTACCACAATTAATACTATTGTTTTATTATTCCAAAAGGGATGAATACATGTCGAAAACAATGGCTCTAATGAAGGATACCTATTTTAACTTGAAGGAAATGTGCATAAAACACAGTATAATATTTTTGCATTGTCAGCTATCAAATACACCGTTACAATCTTGTTATCAGTACTAAATATTTAATATAAATAAATTGTTAAGTAAGTAGTTAACAGTCAAAGTATATGTTTGTTATACATGTGTATGCATTGATATTGAATAAGTGTGTTACTTTAAACAGTTGCCATGGTAACTAGAGTCTAGTTTTCTAAGGAAACTGTAATTGTTGTCTAAAAACCTTAGTATTTTCAATGTGATACTTTTTAGCATGTCCGCTTCAGTCAATGAAAAATTTCTGTTATTATTTATTCATTTGGTCATACTTTGTATACAATTATATTTATAATTTAACCTTAAAAGTTGCTGACAATCTCATACTTATATTAAAATATTCAGAACTGCTTTTACAATTGTCAGGCAAATCAATGCAAGATATACATAATTCTTCTTTTTAACAAAAAGCGATGTTTCTTAGCATTTTTTGTATTTTTATTGAATGGTTACCATGGCAACTAATTTCTTGTTTGCCTTTAATCTTCCTATTTACAGTCAAGCAGTAAATGGAAGAATGTAAATGTTCTTTGACTTTTACCTTATTGCTAGCTCATTCTTCAAAATATACGGCATTTTTAAAATTTCTTAAAAAATAGACGTTTTTTCATCATTTTTTTTTAACGTGAAATAATTTGCTTAAAACGTTGTTTAAGCTCTGATATTTAGGAATGTGTATTAAATTTATAGAAAATTAAAAAAAAATGTGTTGTTTTACATTATTTATTTCATTTAAACTCAGAAGTTTTGAATTTGACCTATTTTGGCAGAAAAATTGGTGAAAATGAAAAATTAAAAGGGCCATAATTCTGTCAAAAAATTGATGGATTTTTAAAAAAAATGTGCATATTTGAGTTTGTAATGACGTAACCTTTAAAATGATATATCACTTTACTATACCGCATGAAATTAATTTTTTACGTTGTTATTGCTACCTAGGTGTCATTCCGCTTTATACTTGGTTGCACATCAGTACCGAGGCCCTTAGCGGCATTGTTATGAAGTTATGTCCTAATGAAGTCCACTATGTTCTCGCCATTCCGTGTTGCTTCTTCGAGTTTCTTCCGCAATCGGAAGTGGATAGCGAGCATCCTCTCCTGTTGATGGCACACCAGGTAAACCACAAATCGCACGCTGATGCTCGTTTAATTCGGCAATGACGTCTCTTTGTTTAATTCGGCAATGACGTCTCTTTGTTTAATTCGGCAATGACGTCTCTTTGTTGAATTCGGCAATGACGTCTCTTTGTTTAATTCGGCAATGACGTCTCTTTGTTTAATTCGGCAATGACGTCTCTTTGTTAAATTCGGCAATGACGTCTCTTTCTTACATTATTTGTTAATTTGACTATATAAATAATAATACAATAACGACATTCACAGAAAGTTCACAATAACTCTGTTTAGAGGCACCTGTTTCCTGGACTGACAGACACTTAACGAGTCGCGCACAACAGTTATGTATCTTGGGCACTTTATACCTGGAGTGTTCGCCTATTGAACTGTTTGACTAAGGTTCCTGGGGGTGGGGGGATTAGACACTTTACCAGAACTTTTTCAAATAGAAATGTTGAAAATCATCTATTTAAAGAACAATGGTATGAAATATTTGTTTATTTTATAATTTCATATTTTACTGGTGAACGTCGGAGAAACGTACGAGATGCTTATAACGACATACGACGGATTGTGTAGATACAGGACAGAAGACATGGTGGAGATAGTCGGCTTCTACGGTGAAACGCCCAAGTACAAGTGTGTCAGAAGGCATGAAGTTTTAAGATTTGTGTTTAAAGTTTAACAAGTGGATGCCCAGACTCATGGCACCAGTTTTATAGCGGAGTATTGACACATAATGTTTGGGTTAAGAAAGACGATTGTTTGGCTCGTAACTTGGATTTTCGTTTCTAGCTGTTTATCCTTCTCAGTTGTTCTGGGCATTTGCTCTGTTTAAGTTTCCTTTTACCTATGTTTTAGGGCAGGCGATATCTTGTCTGCAAATTTGGAAAAGGTTCCTGAAGCAATATTAAGGGAATCAGTATACGCATGCGCTGAACGAGGAGAGTGGAAACGCAACATCGTCGAATTTATCACTTCGGAGAGCATCCATGTGCAAAACCCTTCAGGTATTGTTAAACAAAGTTGATCCAGGCATATACTTATTTTGAATCGGAATCTCACGGTCTTTGCATGCTGATACTCGCCATACCTATACTCACCATTCTGTTATGCTCCACTCTAATGAAGAGAGTAACGGACTGTTTCAAACGTGTATATCCGACGACTTCACATGCAATGACCACATTATTAGAAGACCAACTTTTACCATAAAACAATAACATTTTGTGTAGACTGTCGGCCCGCTTTAATCTTTCGCGTTTCCTCACTTACGATTGTGTTATATTCCTTACATAGTAATTTATACATTGTACAGTACTGGTCGGTTTTGTTAATATCTCCGTCTATAAAATCATGCACATCTTAGAACAGGCTAATTAGATGATGAACATATTAAACATGTTTTGTTGTAGAGTGATACAACACATTTACGTTAATCAGTATATTGTTTCTATTATTATTTTGTTTTAACTGCACCTTACAAAGTTGATATGTTTTGGCTATTTATTGTATAAAGTATTCCCGTTCTAGTACTAGTTCACGTTGACCGTTCGAAGGCCGTGCCATCAGCAATAATGGATAACTTATACATTAGCAGAAGTGTTTCACGTTATATGTTTCTTACCTATTTGGCTTAATGTTGTTATTGTTTGATACTAAAATAATCACAGCATGTATTTTGCTATACAACTAGTTACACCGATACTGGTATTTTGTCAATGATATACATGTTACAAACACATGAGTGTTCATAAATTTAACTATAACATTTAATGCGTACTCAAAGAAAACAAGCGGGTTTAATAAATATGAATGGGTTACTACGAAGGTAAAGACATGACACAATCAGGTCACGAACTAGGCAGGGATAGGCGGGAATTTATTATAATACATTATTGTTGTTTTCCAGGCTTGAAATTAGACACCAAACATTACATAGTGTTTATAGAGTTAGACAATGAGGCAATATTGGATGAAACGATGAAGGTAAATTCAATAATAGAAATAATGCATGTGATGGTGCTAGTAGATAAGGGTAAAGTTATTTGAAAAAAATAAAATAGATTGTGGTCGTTTTAATCATTCCGATGCTTTATGTTCATTACGAATAAATCTTACAGACTTCAACACCATTTCCTAAATAGATACTTTATGTACCAACATTTCAATTAGGTTATAGTAAAATCATTAGTGTTTTTAACTAAAATCAGATTTGAACACCTAAGAAACCTCTAGACATGTTACGCCATTTGAAATGAATGATTACACTCATAAAGTACGAGTGCCTTTGCATCGGACTAATCATTAATTTAACGGTTGGATCAATAAAGTTTATTTAAAATGCCTTCTTTTACTTATTTTGCAGACGGATATTGACCAAGAGCTGTGTTTCCGTCACGAAGTCTATTCAGCGATGCGAGAAAATAGAAAACTTGAACGAATCGAATTGGTTCAAATAGGTCATGGGACATTTTCATTGGTTAAAAAGTATATTCTATCAACGAATTCTAACGCTTTTAGTGCGCATGTTAAAATGCCAAGAGTTCGTAGAAGGAAAGACATCATAGACATCCTGTTGGAAAACAGATTGTAACATCCTTATAAAAACAGTGCAATATTTATCATACCAAAAGAGAGTCGAAAAACATACGATAAATAATTCCTTCAATTGCAATAGGTATCTATAAATAATGCATGATTTTTATTACCTTGAAACAGTTCTTTGTTAGTCCGGCTTTTTTGCTTTCAACAAAGAAACCATAGCCAGGAAGGCACTGTATATACTTGTTAATAATACTAAGCAATGTAACTACCACCCGATATGTCTACTGTTTGGTGCTTTGTTAGTACTACGGTGAATTATGGTTTCGAGACAAATTTCAAAATTGAAAGAGATTGAGAGTAAACACCTCAAGCCTGTAAATATACTTGGTTTTGATTACCTGTTAAATGCTCGTTTACGGTAAATTAGGGAGATATGTTAATTCATTATGTGCCTATCAAGTTCCTTTTCCATATCCAACAGTGAGAATACAGCACTCCGTATTGAAAAATCCGTATCATGATACTGTCGTTTTAAGATTCCGTACCATGCGAGTACCGTGTGTAATCTCGGAACTACTTTCGCGTTGCTAAAAATAACGTGACCAAAAAACAACTGGTAAAACCTGTTAACTTTTAAATACATTCAGTTATCTAACTTTACTGAGGCTCCAGAAGCATGTAAATATTCAGGAACATGGTTCTCATGTTCCTCAAAGAACCATGAGGATAAGCACGAAGCAGAGAACACTTCCAATCTATCTAGACATCGACTTCAGTGAACTAGTCGTTTGCCATTTCGAAGTTCATAAATTGTTGCATTAGCCATGTTTATTATCATAAAAATATGAGCAGCTCGCCAATACAAAGGTGAAGGCGAATTCGCGTCATCGATAGAAATAGCGATTTACTCACAAAATTCCCTCAATTCTGCATGTTATGATCGTCAAAATATCCCACGAATATTTACTTTCATAAAAATGGCCGCGTTACGTCTACAGAAAATGACGATAAGTGTATACTTCGTTTCGCTGTAGTAGCCTCCCTTGACTTCATTACACAAAACTACGTTACACATTCAAATTCATACACGCATTTGACAGATGGCGGTAAATTTAAATCAAATTGAAACCGAGACATAAAAAGGAATAATTAAATAGGCAGGTATATAATAAATGGAATATTACGATAAAACCTCTCGTTCGGTGAGCCGGTAAACCTGAAGTCTCGATGGAAACGTGTTTACACACCGAGCTCGACGTGATACAGGTCGCTAGAAAAGCGTCCTATCATAATATCCCCTATAGATATGTTTGAACTATAAACACTTGGTGAAAACTATTCCTTTGGATTATATTGTGGAAGTTTGTATATTCGTAATGATTCGGCTAAGAATGTAAAACTTCTTTTATATATGTATGGTTACTTTTATGAGTGGCTTAGGTTGCGGATATCACCATGCTAATAAGATTTTATTTGTGTATGTGGTGTCAGTTTATTTTTCCTTTGCGCTTGTTTTTGTGTATGTAATGTTAATATGTTTGTGTTCATAGTTCTTTTTTTGTTGGGGCAGTTGCCTCGTGTCCCTAAACAGGGTTTATTTTTGAATTTTCGATTCCTGAGCTGGACCCTGTATTTTTAATTTAATTATTAATATAGACAGTATTAATTGCAATCATTCTCATACTGTGTTTAAACATAGTGTCTGATGTTTTATGAAGTTATGGTATGAACACATTAGCCAATATAGCAGTACCTTATGTACTTTTAAATACCTTATATAACTTTTTTAAATTGAATATTATTTGGATGCTTCACCATACAAATGAAGAATATTTTTGTCAAGGCTAAGATTGCAATATTGAACAACACTGATGTAGCAGCAGTGCAGAGAAATTATAGAGACAACACCAAAAAAGGATTAATTACACCATATATCTAAAGAGTAATGTAGAAGTGTACTGAATTGAAAAATAATTAAATATATGAAAAACTACTGGAACAAGCCCAGTAGTCGAAAGTTTAAACAAAAAACCCATTCAAAGGCTTAAGGTCAGCGCAAATGGCACAGAACAGAAAACAACATTGATAAACCAGAATAACAGAATGTGCTTCGTTATTTTTTGGAACATATGTGCACTTATAAAACTTCATTGATTACTGTTCATAAAAGCTTTGCACAAAAAAACACAAGCGAATAATAAACTATAAGCATGAATAGCAGAGAACTATTTCTCGACAAACAAAAGGTTGACAGCTATTATTTTGCGTGTGGGGTGCCCCACGGGTAGCGGCGTTAATAACACCGTTTTCAAAGGGGGGTAATAAAGAAATAAATTAAAAAAAACTAATAAAACTCCAAACGTAAGCATAAAAGAAACTGAAAATTTGTTTATTTCAATGTAAGATCGTATTTAATTTCACTCGTGATCATAATTTATTTTTTTTCACTCGTGGTTTCGCCACTCGTGAAAACATGTTTTTCCATGACACTCGTGAATTAAAATACGATCTTACACTGAAATAAACAAATATCCTCTATATTTAATTGAAAATGATTTCTTCTCAGTTGTCAGTTGGACCGTTCTTAACGTTTTCAACTAATTAATAACCTGCGACCGAAGTTTAAAGAAATAATGTTGAAACACTGCCATTCTGAATTGTCGTTAGGTTTCTTGTAAAAAAACAATTTATACAATATGGCGTCTGAATTGTTACTGAGTGTAAATACATTGATCCTATTAAGTTATTAAAAACAAGAATTTAAATTGGTAGTATGACAAACGATAGTGTATATTTAAACTTTGCAATAAACTACAACTTCATTTTCCCGAACATTATTAAATTCGTCATAAACATTTAACCGATGGCCACTAAGGCACAACTGATCTGGAACCGATGTTCACTAACGCATAACTGTTATGGAAGCGATGGTCACTTACGCACAACTGCTATGAAACCGATGGTCACTAAGGCGCAATTGTTATGGAACCGATGGTCACTAACGCACAGCTGTTATGGGACCGATGGCCACTAACGCACAGCTGTTATGGAACCGATGGCCACTAACGCACAACTGTTATGGAACCGATGGACACTAACGCACAGCTGTTATGGAACCGATGGTCACTAAGGCACCACTGTTATGGAACCTATGGTCAATAATGCACAACTGCTATGGAACAGATGGCCACTAACGCACAGCTGCTATGGAACCAATGGCCACTAACGCACAGCTGTTATGGAACCGATGGTCACTAACGCAAAACTGTTATGGAACCTATGTTCACTAACGCACAACTGTTATGGAACCGATGGCCACTAACGCACAGCTGCTATGGAACCGTTGGCCACTAACGCACAGCTGTTATGGAACCGATGGCCACTAACGCACAACTGTTATGGAACCGTTGGCCACTAACGCACAACTGTTATGGGACCGATGGCCACTAACGCACAACTGTTATGGAACCGATGGACACTAACGCACAACTGTTATGGGACCGATGGCCACTAACGCACAACTGTTATGGAACCGATGGCCACTAACGCACAACTGTTATGGAACCGTTGGCCACTAACGCACAACTGTTATGGGACCGATGGCCACTAACGCACAACTGTTATGGAACTGTTGGCCACTAACGCACAACTGTTATGGGACCGTTGGCCACTAACGCACAACTGTTATGGAACCGATGGCCACTAACGCACAACTGTTATGGAACCGATGGCCACTAACGCACAACTGTTATGGAACCGATGGCCACTAACGCACAACTGTTATGGAACCGATGGACACTAACGCACAACTGCAATGGAACCGATGGCCACTAAGGCACAATTGTTATGGAACCGATGGTCACTAAGGCACCACTGTTATGGAACCTATGGCCACTAACGCACAACTGCTATGGAACCGATGGTCACTAAGGCACAACTGTTATGGAACCGATGGCCACTAACGCACAACTGCTATGGAACCGATGGCCACTAAGGCACAATTGTTATGGAACCGATGGACACTGAAGCACAACTGTTATGGAACCGATGGCCACTAACGCACAACTGCTATGGAACCGATGGACACTAAGGCACAACTGTTATGGAACAAATGGTCACTAACGCACAACTGTTATGGAACCGATGGCCACTAACGCACAACTGATATGGAACCGATGGTCACTAAGGCACAACTGATATGGAAGCGATGGCCACTAACGCACAACTGTTATGGAAGCAATGGCCACTAAGGCACAACTGTTATGGAACCGATGGCCACTAAGGCACAACTGTTATGGAAGCGATGGCCACTAAGGCACAACTGTTATGGAAGCGATGGCCACTAAGGCACAACTGTTATGGGACCGATGGCCACTAAGGCACAACTGCTATGGAACCGATGGTCACTAACGCACAACTGTTATGGAACCGATGGTCACTAACGCACAACTGTTATGGAACCGATGGCCACTAACGCACAACTGCTATGGAACCGATGGTCACTAACGCACAACTGTTATGGAACCGATGGCCACTAACGCACAACTGTTATGGAACCGATGGTCACTAACGCACAACTGCTATGGAACAAATGGTCACTAACGCACCACTGTTATGGAACCGATGGCCACTAACGCACAACTGCTATGGAACAAATGGTCACTAACGCACAACTGTTATGGAACCGATGGTCACTAACGCACAACTGTTATGGAACCGATGGTCACTAACGCACAACTGCTATGGAACAAATGGTCACTAACGCACAACTGTTATGGAACCGATGGCCACTAACGCACAACTGATATGGAACCGATGGCCACTAATGCAAAACTGCTATGGAACCGATGGCCACTAATGCACAACCGTTATGGGACCGATGGCCACTAACGCAAAGCTGTTATGGGACCGATGGCCACTAACGCACAACTGTTATGGGACCGTATGCCACTAACGCACAGCTGTTATGGGAACGATGGCCACTAACGCACAACTGTTATAGGACCGATGTCCACTAACGCACAGCTGCTATGGAACCGATAGTCACTAAGACTCAATCGTTATGGGACCGATGGCCACTAACGCACAATTGTTATGGAACCGATGGTCACTAAGGCACAACTGATATGGAACCGATGGCCACTAACGCACAACTGTTATGGAACCGATAGCCATTAACGCACAACTGTTATGGAACCGATGGTCACTAAGGCACCACTGTTATGGAACCGATGGTCACTTACGCACAACTGTTATGGAACCAATGGTCAATAATTCACAACTGTTATGGAACCGATGGCCACTAAGGAACAAATGCCATGGAACCGATAGTAACTAACGCACATCTGATATGGAACCGATGGTCACTAAGGCACCACTGTTATGGAACCGATGGTCACTTACCCACAACTGCTATGGAACCGATGGTCACTAACGCACAACTGTTATGGGACCGATGGCCACTAACGCACAGCTGCTATGGAACCGATGGTCATTAAAGCACAACTGCAATGGAACCGATGGTCACTACCGAACAACTGTTATGGAACCGATAGCCATTAACGCACAACTGTTATGGAACCGATGGTCACTAAGGCACAGCTGCTATGGAAGCACCATGACCACTAACGCGCAACTGTTATTTAAGGAATGGTCACTAACGCTCAAATGATATAGAACCGATGGCCACTAAGGCACAAATGCCCTGGAACCAATGGTCACTAACGCACAACTGCTATGGAACCGATACTCACTAGCGCACATCTGATATGGAATCGATGGTAACTTACACACAACTGTTATGAAACCGATGGTTACTAACGCACATCTGATATGTAACCGTTGGTTACTAACGCACAACTGTTATGGAACCAATGGTCACTTACACATAACCGTTATGGAACCGATGGTCACTAACACACAACAGCTAAGGAACCGATACTCACTAGCGCACATTTGATATGGAACCAATGGTCACTTATACACAACTGTTATGGAGCCGATGGTTACTAGCGCACAACTGTTATGGAACCGATGGTCACTAAGGCACAACTGTTATGGAACCGATGGTTACTAACGCACAACTGTTATGGAACCGATGGTCACTAAGGCACAACTGTTATGGAACCGATGGTCACTAAGGCACAACTGATATGGAGCCGATGGTTACTAACGTACAACTGTTATGGAACCAATGGTCACTTACACAAAATTGTTATGGAACCGATGGCCACTTACCCACAACTGCTATGGAACCGATGGTCACTAACGCACAACTGTTATGGGACCGATGGCCACTAACGCACAGCTGCTATGGAACCGATGGTCATTAAAGCACAACTGCAATGGAACCGATGGTCACTACCGAACAACTGTTATGGAACCGATAGCCATTAACGCACAACTGTTATGGAACCGATGGTCACTAAGGCACAGCTGCTATGGAAGCACCATGACCACTAACGCGCAACTGTTATTTAAGGAATGGTCACTAACGCTCAAATGATATAGAACCGATGGCCACTAAGGCACAAATGCCCTGGAACCAATGGTCACTAACGCACAACTGCTATGGAACCGATACTCACTAGCGCACATCTGATATGGAATCGATGGTAACTTACACACAACTGTTATGAAACCGATGGTTACTAACGCACATCTGATATGTAACCGTTGGTTACTAACGCACAACTGTTATGGAACCAATGGTCACTTACACATAACCGTTATGGAACCGATGGTCACTAACACACAACAGCTAAGGAACCGATACTCACTAGCGCACATTTGATATGGAACCAATGGTCACTTATACACAACTGTTATGGAGCCGATGGTTACTAGCGCACAACTGTTATGGAGCCGATGGTCACTAAGGCACAACTGATATGGAACCGATGGTTACTAACGCACAACTGTTATGGAACCGATGGTCACTAAGGCACAACTGTTATGGAACCGATGGTCACTAAGGCACAACTGATATGGAGCCGATGGTTACTAACGTACAACTGTTATGGAACCAATGGTCACTTACACAAAATTGTTATGGAACCGATGGCCACTAACGCATCACTGACATGGAACCGATGGTCACTAACGCACATCTGATATGGAGTCGATGGTTACTAACGCACATCTGTTATGGAACCGATGGTCACTAAGGCACAATTGATATGGAACCGATGGTCACTAAGGCACATCTGATATGGAATCGATGGTTACTAACGCACATCTGTTATGAAACCGATGGTCACTAAGGCACAACTGATATGGAACCGATGGTTACTAACGCACATCTGCTAGTGAACCAATGGTCACTTCCTCACAACTGTTATGAAACCGATGGCCACTAACACACAACAGTTATGGAACCGATGGCCACTAACGCAATCTGATATGGAACCGATGGCCACTTACGCACAACTGTTATGGAATCGATGGTCACTAACGCACAGCTGTTATGGATTCGATGGCATCTAACGCACAACTGTTATGGAACCGATGGTCACTAACGCACAATTGTTATGGAAGCGATGGTCACTTACGCACAACTGCTATGAAACCGATGGTCACTAAGGCGCAATTGTTATGGAACCAATGGTCACTAACGCACAGCTGTTATGGGACCGATGGCCACTAACGCACAACTGTTATGGAACCGATGGACACTAACGCACAACTGTTATGGAATCGATGGTCACTAACGCACAGCTGTTATGGATTCGATGGCATCTAACGCACAACTGTTATGGAACCGATGGTCACTAACGCACAACTGTGATGGAAGCCATGGTCACTTACGCACAACTGCTATGAAACCGATGGTTACTAAGGCGCAATTGTTATGGAACCGATGGTCACTAACGCACAGCTGTTATGGGACCGATGGCCACTAACGCACAACTGTTATGGAACCGATGGACACTAACGCACAGCTGTTATGGAACCGATGGTCACTAAGGCACCACTGTTATGGAACAGATGGCCACTAACGCACAGCTGCTATGGAACCAATGGCCACTAACGCACAGCTGTTATGGAACCGATGGTCACTAACGCACAACTGTTATGGAACCTATGGTAACTAACGCACAACTGTTATGGAACCTATGTCCACTAACGCACAACTGTTATGGAACCGATGGCCACTAACGCACAGCTGCTATGGAACCGTTGGCCACTAACGCACAGCTGTTATGGGACCGATGGTCACTAACGCACAACTATTATGGAACCGATGGACACTTACGCACAGCTGTTATGGAACCGATGGTCACTAACGCACAACTGTTATGGAACCGATGGCCACTAAGGCACAATTGTTATGGAACCGATGGTCACTAAGGCACCACTGTTATGGAACCGATGGCAACTAACACACAACTGTTATGGAACCGATGGCCACTAACGCACAACTGCAATGGAACCGATGGTCACTAAGGCACAACTGATATGGAACCGATGGTCACTAAGGCACCACTGTTATGGAACAGATGGCCACTAACGCACAACTGCTATGGAACCGATGGTCACTAAGGCACAACTGTTATGGAACCGATGGTTACTAACGCACAACTGTTATGGAACAGATGGCCACTAACGCACAACTGATATGGAACAAATGGCCCCTAACGCACAACTGCAATGGAACCGATGGTCACTAACGCACAACTGTTATGGAACCGATGGTCACTAACGCACAACTGTTATGGAACCGATGGCCACTAAGGCACATTTGTTATGGAACCGATGGTCACTAAGGCACCACTGTTATGGAACCTATGGCCACTAACGCACAACTGATATGAAACCGATGGCCACTAACGCACAACTGTTATGGAACCGATGGCCACTAAGGCACAATTGTTATGGAACCGATGGTCACTAAGGCACCACTGTTATGGAACCTATGGCCACTAAGGCACAACTGTTATGGAACTGATGGTTACTAACGCACAACTGTTATGGAACCGATGGCCCCTAACGCACAACTGCTATGGAACCGATGGTTACTAACGCACAACTGTTATGGAACCGATTGCCACTAACGCACAACTGTTATGGAACCGATGGCCCCTAACGCACAACTGTTATGGAACCGATGGCCACTAACGCACAACTGTTATGGAACCGATGGCCCCTAACGCACAACTGTTATGGAACCGATGGCCACTAACGCACAACTGTTATGGAACCGATGGCCACTAACGCACAACTGTTATGGAACCGATGGCCCCTAACGCACAACTGTTATGGAACCGATGGCCACTAACGCACAACTGTTATGGAACCGATGGCCACTAACGCACAACTGTTATGGAACCGATGGCCACTAACGCACATCTGTTATGGAACCGATGGCCACTAACGCACAACTGTTATGGAACCGATGGCCACTAACGCAAAACTGTTATGGAACCAATGGCCACTAATGCAAAACTGCTATGGAACCGTTGGCCCCTAACGCACAACTGATATGGAACCTATGGCCACTAACGCACAACTGATATGGAACCGATGGCCCCTAACGCACAATTGTTATGGAACCGATGGTCACTAAGGCACAATTGTTATGGAACCGATGGCCACTAACGCACAACTGTTATGGAACCTATGGCCACTAACGCACAACTGATATGGAACCGATGGCCCCTAACGCACAACTGTTATGGAACCAATGGTCACTTACACATAACCGTTATGGAACCGATGGTCACTAACACACAACAGCTAAGGAACCGATACTCACTAGCGCACATTTGATATGGAACCAATGGTCACTTATACACAACTGTTATGGAGCCGATGGTTACTAGCGCACAACTGTTATGGAACCGATGGTCACTAAGGCACAACTGATATGGAACCGATGGTTACTAACGCACAACTGTTATGGAACCGATGGTCACTAAGGCACAACTGTTATGGAACCGATGGTCACTAAGGCACAACTGATATGGAGCCGATGGTTACTAACGTACAACTGTTATGGAACCAATGGTCACTTACACAAAATTGTTATGGAACCGATGGCCACTAACGCACAACTGCTATGGAACCGATGGTCACTAACGCACAACTGTTATGGGACCGATGGCCACTAACGCACAGCTGCTATGGAACCGATGGTCATTAAAGCACAACTGCAATGGAACCGATGGTCACTACCGAACAACTGTTATGGAACCGATAGCCATTAACGCACAACTGTTATGGAACCGATGGTCACTAAGGCACAGCTGCTATGGAAGCACCATGACCACTAACGCGCAACTGTTATTTAAGGAATGGTCACTAACGCTCAAATGATATAGAACCGATGGCCACTAAGGCACAAATGCCCTGGAACCAATGGTCACTAACGCACAACTGCTATGGAACCGATACTCACTAGCGCACATCTGATATGGAATCGATGGTAACTTACACACAACTGTTATGAAACCGATGGTTACTAACGCACATCTGATATGTAACCGTTGGTTACTAACGCACAACTGTTATGGAACCAATGGTCACTTACACATAACCGTTATGGAACCGATGGTCACTAACACACAACAGCTAAGGAACCGATACTCACTAGCGCACATTTGATATGGAACCAATGGTCACTTATACACAACTGTTATGGAGCCGATGGTTACTAGCGCACAACTGTTATGGAGCCGATGGTCACTAAGGCACAACTGATATGGAACCGATGGTTACTAACGCACAACTGTTATGGAACCGATGGTCACTAAGGCACAACTGTTATGGAACCGATGGTCACTAAGGCACAACTGATATGGAGCCGATGGTTACTAACGTACAACTGTTATGGAACCAATGGTCACTTACACAAAATTGTTATGGAACCGATGGCCACTAACGCATCACTGACATGGAACCGATGGTCACTAACGCACATCTGATATGGAGTCGATGGTTACTAACGCACATCTGTTATGGAACCGATGGTCACTAAGGCACAATTGATATGGAACCGATGGTCACTAAGGCACATCTGATATGGAATCGATGGTTACTAACGCACATCTGTTATGAAACCGATGGTCACTAAGGCACAACTGATATGGAACCGATGGTTACTAACGCACATCTGCTATGGAACCAATGGTCACTTCCTCACAACTGTTATGAAACCGATGGCCACTAACACACAACAGTTATGGAACCGATGGCCACTAACGCAATCTGATATGGAACCGATGGCCACTTACGCACAACTGTTATGGAATCGATGGTCACTAACGCACAGCTGTTATGGATTCGATGGCATCTAACGCACAACTGTTATGGAACCGATGGTCACTAACGCACAATTGTTATGGAAGCGATGGTCACTTACGCACAACTGCTATGAAACCGATGGTCACTAAGGCGCAATTGTTATGGAACCAATGGTCACTAACGCACAGCTGTTATGGGACCGATGGCCACTAACGCACAACTGTTATGGAACCGATGGACACTAACGCACAACTGTTATGGAACCGATGGTCACTAACGCACAGCTGTTATGGATTCGATGGCATCTAACGCACAACTGTTATGGAACCGATGGTCACTAACGCACAACTGTGATGGAAGCCATGGTCACTTACGCACAACTGCTATGAAACCGATGGTTACTAAGGCGCAATTGTTATGGAACCGATGGTCACTAACGCACAGCTGTTATGGGACCGATGGCCACTAACGCACAACTGTTATGGAACCGATGGACACTAACGCACAGCTGTTATGGAACCGATGGTCACTAAGGCACCACTGTTATGGAACAGATGGCCACTAACGCACAGCTGCTATGGAACCAATGGCCACTAACGCACAGCTGTTATGGAACCGATGGTCACTAACGCACAACTGTTATGGAACCTATGGTAACTAACGCACAACTGTTATGGAACCTATGTCCACTAACGCACAACTGTTATGGAACCGATGGCCACTAACGCACAGCTGCTATGGAACCGTTGGCCACTAACGCACAGCTGTTATGGGACCGATGGTCACTAACGCACAACTGTTATGGAACCGATGGACACTAACGCACAGCTGTTATGGAACCGATGGTCACTAACGCACAACTGTTATGGAACCGATGGCCACTAAGGCACAATTGTTATGGAACCGATGGTCACTAAGGCACCACTGTTATGGAACCGATGGCCACTAACACACAACTGTTATGGAACCGATGGCCACTAACGCACAACTGCAATGGAACCGATGGTCACTAAGGCACAACTGATATGGAACCGATGGTCACTAAGGCACCACTGTTATGGAACCTATGGCCACTAACGCACAACTGCTATGGAACCGATGGTCACTAAGGCACAACTGTTATGGAACCGATGGTTACTAACGCACAACTGTTATGGAACAGATGGCCACTAACGCACAACTGATATGGAACAAATGGCCCCTAACGCACAACTGCAATGGAACCGATGGTCACTAACGCACAACTGTTATGGAACCGATGGTCACTAACGCACAACTGTTATGGAACCGATGGCCACTAAGGCACAATTGTTATGGAACCGATGGTCACTAAGGCACCACTGTTATGGAACCTATGGCCACTAACGCACAACTGATATGGAACCGATGGCCACTAACGCACAACTGTTATGGAACCGATGGCCACTAAGGCACAATTGTTATGGAACCGATGGTCACTAAGGCACCACTGTTATGGAACCTATGGCCACTAAGGCACAAATGTTATGGAACTGATGGTTACTAACGCACAACTGTTATGGAACCGATGGCCCCTAACGCACAACTGCTATGGAACCGATGGTTACTAACGCACAACTGTTATGGAACCGATGGTCACTAACGCACAACTGTTATGGAACCGATGGCCACTAACGCACAACTGTTATGGAACCGATGGCCACTAACGCACAACTGTTATGGAACCGATGGCCACTAACGCACAACTGTTATGGAACCGATGGCCCCTAACGCACAACTGTTATGGAACCGATGGCCACTAACGCACAACTGTTATGGAACCGATGGCCACTAACGCACAACTGTTATGGAACCGATGGCCACTAACGCACAACTGTTATGGAACCGATGGCCACTAACGCACAACTGTTATGGAACCGATGGCCCCTAACGCAAAACTGTTATGGAACCACTGGCCACTAATGCAAAACTGCTATGGAACCGTTGGCCCCTAACGCACAACTGATATGGAACCTATGGCCACTAACGCACAACTGATATGGAACCGATGGCCCCTAACGCACAATTGTTATGGAACCGATGGTCACTAAGGCACAATTGTTATGGAACCGATGGCCACTAACGCACAACTGTTATGGAACCTATGGCCACTAACGCACAACTGATATGGAACCGATGGCCCCTAACGCACAATTGTTATGGAACCGATGGTCACTAAGACACAATTGTTATGGAACCGATGGTCACTAAGGCACCACTGTTATGGAACCTATGGCCACTAACGCACAACTGCTATGGAACCGATGGTCACTAAGGCACAACTGTTATGGAACCGATGGTTACTAACGCACAACTGTTATGGAACCGATGGCCACTAACGCACAACTGTTATGGAACCGATGGCCACTAACGCACAACTGCTATGGAACCGATGGACACTAAGGCACAACTGTTATGGAACCGATGACCCCTAACGCACAACTGCTATGGAACCGATGGCCACTTAGGCACAACTGTTATGGAACCGATGGCCACTAACGCACAACTGCTATGGAACCGATGGCCACTAACGCACAACTGTTATGGAACCGATGGCCCCTAACGCACAACTGCTATGGAACCGATGGACACTCAGGCACAACTGTTATGGAACCAATGGCCACTAACGCACAACTGATATGGAACCGATGGTCACTAAGGCACAACTGATATGGAACCGATGGCCACTAAGGCACAACTGATATGGAAGCGATGACCACTAAGGCACAACTGTTATGAAACCGATGGTCACTAAGGCAGAACTGATATGGAAGCGATGACCACTAAGGCACAACTGTTATGGAACCGATGGCCACTAAGGCACAACTGTTATGGAAGCGATGGCCACTAAGGCACAACTGTTATGGGACCGATGGCCACTAAGGCACAACTGCTATGGAACAAATGGTCACTAACGCACAACTGTTATGGAACCGATGGCCACTAATGCAAAACTGCTATGGAACCGATGGCCACTAATGCACTACCGTTATGGGACCGATGGCCACTAACGCAAAGCTGTTATGGGACCGATGGTCACTAACACACAGCTGTTATGGGACCGATGGCCACTAACGCACAACTGTTATGGAACCGATGGCCACTAACGCACAGCTGCTATTGAACCGTTGGCCACTAACGCACAGCTGTTATGGGACCGATGGTCACTAACGCACAACTGTTATGGAACCGATGGACACTAACGCACAGCTGTTATGGAACCGATGGTCACTAACGCACAACTGTTATGGAACCGATGGCCACTAAGGCACAATTGTTATGGAACCGATGGTCACTAAGGCACCACTGTTATGGAACCTATGGCCACTAACGCACAACTGCTATGGAACCGATGGTCACTAAGGCACAACTGTTATGGAACCGATGGCCACTAACGCACAACTGTTATGGAACCGATGGCCACTAACGCACAACTGCAATGGAACCGATGGTCACTAAGGTACAACTGTTATGGAACCGATGGCCACTAACGCACAACTGTTATGGAACCGATGGCCACTAACGCACAACTGCAATGGGACCGATGGTCACTAAGGCACCACTGTTATGGAACCGATGGCCACTAACGCACAACTGTTATGGAACCGATGGCCACTAAGGCACAATTGTTATGGAACCGATGGTCACTAAGGCACCACTGTTATGGAACATATGGCCACTAACGCACAACTGCTATGGAACCGATGGTCACTAAGGCACAACTGTTATGGAACCGATGGTTACTAACGCACAACTGTTACGGAACCGATGGCCACTAACGCACAACTGTTATGGAACCGATGGCAACTAACGCACAACTGCAATGGAACCGATGGTCACTAACGCACAACTGTTATGGAACCGATGGCCACTAAGGCATAATTGTTATGGAACCGATGGTCACTAAGGCACCACTGTTATGGAACCTATGGCCACTAACGCACAACTGATATGGAACCGATGGCCACTAACGCACAACTGTTATGGAACCGATGGCCACTAAGGCACAATTGTTATGGGACCGATGGCCACTAAGGCACAACTGCTATGGAACAAATGGTCACTAACGCACAACTGTTATGGAACCAATGGCCACTAATGCAAAACTGCTATGGAACCGATGGCCACTAATGCACTACAGTTATGGGACCGATGGCCACTAACGCAAAGCTGTTATGGGACCGATGGTCACTAACACACAGCTGTTATGGGACCGATGGCCACTAACGCACAACTGTTATGGGACCGATGGCCACTAACGCACAACTGTTATGGGACCGATGGCCACTAACGCACAACTGTTATGGGACCGATGGTCACTAACGCACATCTGCTAAGGAACCGATGGTCACTAACGCACAGCTGTTATGGGACCGATGGCCACTAACGCACATCTGCTAAGGAACCGATGGTCACTAACGCACAACTGTTATGGGACCGATGGCCAATAACGCACAGCTGCTATGTAACCGATGGTCACTAAGACACAACCGTTATGGGACCGATGGCCACTAACGCACAGCTGTTATGGGACCGATGGCCACTAACACACAACTGTTATGGGACCGTATGCCACTAACGCACAGCTGTTATGGGACCGATGGCCACTAACGCACAACTGTTATGTGACCGATGTCCACTAACGCACAGCTGCTATGGAACCGATAGTCACTAAGACTCAATCGTTATGGGGCCGATGGCCACTAACGCACAATTGTTATGGAACCGATGGTCACTAAGGCACAACTGATATGGAACCGATGGCCACTAACGCACATCTGTTATGGAACCGATAGCCATCAACGCACAACTGTTATGGAACCAATGGTCACTAAGGCACCACTGTTATGGAACCGATGGTCACTTACGCACAACTGTTATGGAACCAATGGTCAGTAATTCACAACTGTTATGGAACCGATGCCCACTAAGGAACAAATGCCATGGAACCGATAGTAACTAACGCACATCTGATATGGAACCGATGATCACTAAGGCACCACTGTTATGGAACCGATGGTCACTTACCCACAACTGCTATTGAACCGATGGTCACTAACGCACAACTGTTATGGGACCGATGGCCACTAACGCACAGCTGCTATGGAACCGATGGTCATTAAAACACAACTGCAATGGAACCGATGGTCACTACCGAACAACTGTTATGGAACCGATAGCCATTAACGCACAACTGTTATGGAACCGATGGTCACTAAGGCACAGCTGCTATGGATTCGATGGCATCTAACGCACAACTGTTATTAAACCGATGGTCACTAACGCACAACTGTTATGGAAGCGATGGTCACTTACGCACAACTGCTATGAAACCGATGGTCACTAAGGCGCAATTGTTATGGAACCGATGGTCACTAACGCACAGCTATTATGGGACCGATGGCCACTAACGCACAACTGTTATGGAACCGATGGACACTAACGCACAACTGTTATGGAATCGATGGTCACTAACGCACAGCTGTTATGGATTCGATGGCATCTAACGCACAACTGTTATGGAACCGATGGTCACTAACGCACAACTGTTATGGAAGCGATGGTCACTTACGCACAACTGCTATGAAACCGATGGTCACTAAGGCGTAATTGTTATGGAACCGATGGTCACTAACGCACAGCTGTTATGGGACCGATGGCCACTAACGCACAACTGTTATGGAACCGATGGACACTAACGCACAGCTGTTATGGAACCGATGGTCACTAAGGCACCACTGTTATGGAACAGATGGCCACTAACGCACAGCTGCTATGGAACCAATGGCAACTAACGCACAGCTGTTATGGAATCGATGGTCACTACCGCACAACTGTTATGGAACCTATGGTAACTAACGCACAACTGTTATGGAACCTATGTCCACTAACGCACAACTGTTATGGAACCGATGGCCACTAACGCACAGCTGCTATGGAACCGTTGGCCACTAACGCACAGCTGTTATGGAACCGATGGTCACTAAGGCACAACTGTTATGGAACCGATGGTCACTAAGGCACAACTGATATGGAGCCGATGGATACTAACGTACAACTGTTATGGAAACAATGGTCACTTACACAAAATTGTTATGGAACCGATGGCCACTAACGCATCTCTGACATGGAACCGATGGTCACTAACGAACATCTGATATGGAGTCGATGGTTACTAACGCACATCTGTTATGGAACCGATGGTCACTAAGGCACAATTGATATGGAACCGATGGTCACTAAGGCACATCTGATATGGAACTGATGGTTACTAACGCACATCTGTTATGGAACCGATGGTCACTAAGGCACAACTGATATGGAACCGATGGTTACTAACGCACATCTGCTATGGAACCAATGGTCACTTCCTCACAACTGTTATGAAACCGATGGCCACTAACACACAACAGTTATGGAACTGATGGCCACTAACGCACAACTGTTATGGAATCGATGGTCACTAACGCACAGCTGTTATGTATTCGATGGCATCTAACGCACAACTGTTATGGAACCGATGGTCACTAACGCACAACTGTTATGGAATCGATGGTCACTAACGCACAGCTGTTATGGATTCGATGGCATCTAACGCACAACTGTTATGGAACCGATGGTCACTAACGCACAACTGTTATGGAAGCGATGGTCACTTACGCACAACTGCTATGAAACCGATGGTCACTAAGGCGCAATTGTTATGGAACCAATGGTCACTAACGCACAGCTGTTATGGGACCGATGGCCACTAAGGCACAATTGTTATGGAACCGATGGCCACTTACGCACAACTGTTATGGAACCGATGGTCACTAACGCACAACTGTTATGGAACCGATGGTCACTAACGCACAACTGTTAGGGAACCGATGGCCACTAACGCACAACTGTTATGGAATCGATGGTCACTAACGCACAGCTGTTATGGAATCGATGGCATCTAACGCACAACTGTTATGGAACCGATGGTCACTAACGCACAACTGTTATGGAACCAATGGCCACTTACGCACAACTGTTATGGAACCGATGGTCACTAACGCACAACTGTTAGGGAACCGATGGCCACTATTGTACAACTGATATGGAACCGATGGTTTTTGCAAGACCAAGTGAAGTTGGAAGGACAAACATGTACCCACACAAGATCAAATTAACTGATGAAACGCCAATAAAAGATTCACCAAGGAAGATTCCACTGATTAAACGTGATGTGATAGATGAACAAATAAAAATTCGCGAAAATAAGGGTTTAATCAAGAAATCCGAGAGTGTTGGTTATGAAAAAAGATAGTACCTGGCGAATGTGCATCGATGATCGTAAATTAAATAGCAAGACAGTGAAGGATGCATATCCGATTCCGAGAATCCAGGAAAATCTTGATTCATTAGTGGGTGCTGAATGCTTTTCAAGTCTTGATTGTGATATGGCTTTCCACCAGATACCTTTCGATGAAACCGATAAACAAAAGACAGCTTTTGCAACACCACGCGGTGGATTGTATCAATACGTTACGATGCCTTTTTGGACTTTTTAACGCTCTAGCAACATTTGCGTTGGATTTCGGAGGAACATCCTAGTGCTCTATTTGGATGACATTATCGTAATTAGTAGAACGTTTGAAAATCATCTTAGGGATTTGGATACTACATTTGATCGTCTCAAAAAAGAAGGCTTAAAGTAAAAGGCAAAAAAAAAATGCAACCTTCGCCGAAAAGAAACAAACTTTCTTGGACATGTTGTGTCAAGAGATGTTATCAAACCAGACGGATCTAAAGTAGAAGCTGTAAAATCTCCAGCAAATGTGACAGAATTGAGAAATTTTGGGGGATTTACATTTTACTTTCGAAAATTCGTAAAGGATTACGCATCACATGCAAAACCATTCTATAAACTCACCAAGAAAAACGCATAGAAATGGACAGGAGATTGTGAAAAAGCATTTGTAACACTTAAAGAGAAGCTGATTTCATAACCTAAATTAACATATCCTGATCCAGACGGAGGTCAATTTAGAGTGGACTGCGATGCAAGCAATTTTGGAATTAGGGCTGTGCGTTCACAGATACAACAAGGTGTAGAGAGAGTGATAGACTATGGAGGTAGGGTCCTTAACAGTGCTGAACAAAATTACTTTGCAACTAGACGTGAGATGCTAGCTGTTGTGTATTTGACAAAGTATTTCCATGAATATTTACTTAGCACGAAGTTTCTGATCCGAACGGATCATTCCTCACTACGCTGGCTCCCAAAGTTAAAGGAACCTGATGGGCAAGTGCGTCGATGGTTGGAGCAACTTAGCAAATTTGACTATGATATTGAACATCGCGCTGGTGCAAAGCAGACTTTTCTTCCAGGCTCTACAAAGTCGAGAATGTTGAATGTAGACAATGTTAAATACCAATGTATGACTGTGTTGATGTGGTTCCAGAATGCGACGATGAACAGGATTTGATGAAAATAAACTTTGGTGTGTTTGAAATAGGAAGTGAAGCTGGGGATGAAACAGACAACGAAAGACCAGTGAGTGTTCGACTTAAAAGGGGACGGAAGGTAAATAAACCACCACCTGCTACTAGACTGCTTGAACAAAACAGTTTGCTAAGCAAACAAACAATACGTGAATCACAAGAGCAGGACAGTGATATTAATTGTGTTTTAACTATTCAAATCAGGATCAGAAAAGCCGGCATGGTTTGATATTTCTAACAAAAGTGTAGGAGTTTTGGATCGCGAGATGGGACTTACTATCAGTGCAAGATGGAATTGTGTGTATAAAATGGGAGTATGCACCAGATAATTGTAGATGACGTATATGTGTTCCACAAAAGATTGCTTGGAAAGTGTTGTGGTATTTTCATGATGCTCAAGTGTCTGGACATTTGAAAGTAAAACGGACCATGAATTGTGCTCGTTTGTGTTCATTCTTTTGGATGGGTATGCGTAATACTGTGCAGGAATATGTGAATTCGTGTAATATTTGCAGTGAAGCAAATAATCCACTTAGGAATAAGAGACATCCATTGAAGAAATATATACTTGGTGAAAGATTTGAACGGATTGCCATGGATTTAGCTGGACCAGTTTTAGAATCAGAGAATGGGAATTCATATATTCTGGTGATTATGGATTATTTTTCTAAACTTACAGAAATATTTCCGCTTCCAAACATTCGAACAGAAACTGTAGCAGATGTTGTTGTAAGATATGGATTAAAATATATTGCTGTCCTTTTGAGATACACTCAGATCAAGGAAGACAATTTGAGAGTGCTGTGGTTAGTGAATTGTGTAAATTACTTGCAATAAGTAAGACAAGAACAACACCTTTGCATGCACGATCCGACGGAATGGTCGAGAGAATGAATAGAACAGTGCAGAATTTTCTGTCTTAATATGTCGCAGATATCGAAGTGATTGGGATTTATACCTTGATTATGTGGTGTTAGCGTACAATAGTTCGGTTCATGACAGTACTGGGTATAGTCCTCATTATACAGTGTATGGAACAGAGATGTTGTTACCAATTGCTATTCTTAATGGTGATGCGCAGTTTGGTGTGCAAAGGGACGACAATACTACCCTGCCTACATTTGTTTCTGAATTGAAAGTAATATTTAAAGAAATACATGCGTTAGTGCGACCAAATTTGTCAAAATCGAGTGAACGACAAAAGAAACAATACGATTGTCGTGTAAAATTATACAAGTACATTGTTGGTGATATAGTGTTACGTAAAAAGTGAAAGAAAAAAGTTCCTGGGGTGAAAAAAACTTGTCCGTCATTGGACAGGGCCATGAATTATTTGTGAGAAGTTATGTGATGTACTTTACAAAATATGTCATTCTGAGACATCTCCACCTGTAGTTGTTCATGGTGATTAATTAAAACGATATTATGGATCTGAAAAATTGACATTACCAAGAGCTACGACCCCTCAAAGTGTACAGCAACCGAATCTACAAGAGTTTGTGACATCTAGTAGTTATTGTTTAAATTCTGATGACGTTCCAAACTATATGGACAATAAAGGTGACAGTGCAGGTCAAAGCGAGCTTTCAAACGAGTTAAGTGATGAGTACGAAACATCTTGGAACGAAGCCCTGTCAAACCGGTTTAATAAATCGAGCGCGACCAAATCGAGTTAAACTGTTGATTTGGAGCGAACGGATCATATGGAAAATCGGATTTATTGGATCAAGCGGAATTCCGTCCACGTGCAATTCATGCAGCGCGAAATTCAAGGGATATTTCTCAAACGGGCGTGGAAGGCGATAGCAGTAACAATTCAACTTTGAGTCGTACTAGACGTGTTATGAAAAGACCTCGCTATTTACAAGAGTTTGTGTTCTTGGTTCAGTCAGTTGTCATGAATGCTTGTGACAATCAGATATGTGACACTTGTGGTAAACGGCATATTCAAGAAAGACACAGCTAAACTATGGAGTATAACAAGTGTGGAAAAGCTAAGTGCCATGATACTTTCAAAATAAGGTCATACATGTATCTTACTTATCACCTGCAACGCATTCATGGACTCAGTAAATCATGTTCTAAACGTAGGAGTCATCGAGTGAGGAAAGTGTCTTCTACAGCCTCCTACTATAGTGACGTGAGTGATGACTAGAGTTGTTTTCAATAGTGTCAAACTATTGACTCAGAAAAGTTGATCGATGATTGTATAAAACACTGCAGAAATCTCCACAGAAAACATCGCGGCTAATGAAGAAGCGCCTTCAGTGTTAGGTATGATTGCTAGTGAAAATATGGTAGAATCGAGTCACAAAATGGATGATTACATTGCCGGCTTGGACTTATTAGACTAACTGGGAGAATCAAGGGGATTTAGTGTTCCTGAAAGTGAAGTTAGTAGAAAAACAGTGCATCTGAGGATGGGCAGCAGCAAAGTAAGCAGATTGATTCAGAAGACATCAGCATGGGAGATAACATTACGGAGGATACTGATGTTAGTGGCAAACATGATGAAAATAATAATTATGTCGAGGATGCTGTCCCTGGCCAACAGAAGAACAATGTTCAATATCATGTAACTGCCATTCACTTAACCCTTCAAACAACAAAATAATTATGTTAACGGTATTAAGTCAGATGTAAAACGTACAGCTTTATTCGGTTATACGGAGGTCGTCAGCCTTTGTGAACTAAATCCACAGAAACTGTTTCAGGACGAGTTTAAGCAATACGGTGAGAAATTTATTCTGACAGCTTTTAACGTTAAGTTTAGTATTGTCAGGGAAATATGTTTGAGTTTCCTTGTTTTATTTACTTTATGAACATTGTTCTTTTAAGTAAAATATGTTTTTAAATTTTATTTGATATATGTTCTTACTGTTATTAAGTAGCATGTGCTATTTCATATGTTAACATATTTCCATTTGCATGTACCATTCAATTGATATAGTTTTTTTAAACACAGGCAGTGTTGCTTTAATGTACAGTGGAAGTAATATTCTCAATTAAGGAGCAGTGTTACGGAAATGGATGTGTCGGAAATATTGGATTCGGTGGAACTTATGGAGAGTTGGATTATTATGGACTTATCGGATGTTTACGAAATACATAAACGGGGAGGATCATGTTTTGAGAGTAGAATAGTTTTTTGCATTGAGTGAATGTACATCATGACACTATGTTAGGGATTACAAAATAAAACGCGGTTGAATGTAAGACTGTATTTCTCTTGTTTAACCCGCCTCGAGAATTTAAGGCGCTACATTATTAATTAAAAGGGCGGACTGATACAGATTTACGATGTGTGTATGAAAAAAACATCATTAAAATGTGTTATTAAATTTAAGCTAACATGTAACACTGGGGAATGTATAATGGTTATTCGTTTTAAGTATCTGTGATAGGCTCAGTTGTTTTCGTTTACTTTCCACCGATTTTACAGATCACCTTTTTATCGTGAGTGTTTTCCATGCCGGTTAGAATGGCGTTTCGCCACTTGTAATGCTTGTGAAAATGAAAGGGTAAGTAGACGCTAATTAAAGTTCGAAATCAATGGCATTCATCGTACTGCAAAAATTCAGAATGTATTGAAGCTATTTTGTTTCAACTGTTACTGTTTTATTTGCATTCCGATGCAATCGACGAGTTATTGAAGATTAAGGCATTTCCTGTATAAAAATAGAACCCGGAAATGAAATTGCTGCAGCAGACGAATTAGAACTTTCAAAATGGAAAAGTGTACACAAAAGCCAAGACGGCCAAATTTTACGCAAGTTTGCATCCACCAGGCCTCAGGTCAACGAAAAGAGCATCCTGAACTAAAGATGTCTTTTTACAAGGTAGTAAAGCATCGATTTACAAATGGTAACGTTAAACATTGCTCATTTAGTCATTAAAGATGATATTTATACAAGCAAACAGTTGGACGCAGACATGTTCCTGTAGCAACCATAATACATTGTATGTTGTATTGTGAAAAAATAACGGTTAGGACAGTCATGTGTTCTACCGCTCCTGTAAAAAAACATGTTTGGGTACTTTGTCATAAAGAAAAAAATGGGTATGTCTAATCAAATACCAGTCAGGCGGATTTTCGTAGTATATATTTTCCAATAAAATATTGAATGTATTTTCAAAAGCACATACAATGAATTGGTATTATTTTAAAACTTAAACAAGGAAACATGTATTTTGAAGGAATTATCAGTCGGACAAAGAAAGCTTGCTGTAAAGTGATACAGATAAAGTTCAATGCGTCTGCATCTGTGCAACGGGATGCCGACCACTAGAAAACAAGTGGGACAATCTGTGTGCCCTCCAAAGGTCCATTTATGCTGACCACCAAAGGTCACTGGCCATGACAGGTCAGATAGCTGAGATATATTTTATGAAATAAACCGCATAAAAATAATTTTATTTCACTTTGAATATAATCAATTTAAAAAAAAACCGTCAACACCATGATTGTTGTATTTAACACTCTTATGTTTTTTGCTAATATTGAATGTTAAATACATTGAAGTATTACCCGTGGTCAAAACGACTTCATTATGCCGAATTTCGGCGGCATAATGTATGCCTGTATAGTACTTATATCATAAGTATAAAATAACAAATTTATGAGTATACGAGTAGACTAGGCCCAATAAAGGATAACCCGAACCAATGTATTTTATAAATGTCATACAGGTATAGTTAAAAAAATTGTGCTGTTTAGTTTTGTTGTCTTTGTCTTTTATCTATCGATAATCAACTGCATGCAAATTATGATGTGTGTTATCATTATGCTTATTTATTGATTCAAGGAATGGGACCAGTGTCTTTAAAATACATCCTCATCACAGAGGCTGTGATGGATGTTGTCAATATGAGTACTTTCCCTGTTGTTGGTGTATCAACTATGGCTACTGATAACACCTTCAACACGATAATTAAGTAAACCATTTAAAAGCGGATTGTTTCGAAGTATTATTTGCATTTAGGCTGCACTCTAACGTACTCACCATTTGTACAACTTTTTTATTTTTATTTTTGGTTAGACAAATGTATGTGAGAGTCATTCATGTCAAATTTGATTCTGCGAGCGAAATATAAGGAATTAGGTGTTAGTGTAGAAAATATGGGATAAAAAAAAAATAATAAAAAAATGATTTATAATATAGGTCTGTGTCTTTAGTCCTTGTCTAATAATTGTGACATGCTCCGCTCTAGCGTAATATTGCTTCGCGTAATTCAACACAAAACTGCTTCAGATATAAATTTTCTCAAATTCGTGTTAAACATTTATTACTGTTATTCTGGTTTGTCAATGTTGTTTTTCTGTCCTGTGTCATATTTGCGTTGCCTTAAGACATTGAAAGGATTATTTGTTTAACCTTTCGATTACTGAGCTTGTTTCTGTAGTTTTTCATATAAGTGTTCATAAATTGAACACACTTATACATACTTCTTTAAATGTATGGTTGAGTTATTCTGTTTCTGGTGTTGTCATGCATGCTCATATCCTTTATTTGATTCAATGACATAAACCAGTACAATGCCGATTATCTCTATCATTTCACAGCACTGCTGCCATATCGGTGTGGTTCAATATGGCAATCTTATTTTTGAAAAAGACATACTTCATTTGTAAGGTGAAGCATCCGGATAAAGTTCAATTTTAAAAAGTTACGTATTTGATGCATAAGGTAGTGGTTTATTGAGTCCATACCATGACTACTTAATAACATCAACGACTATGTTTAAACACAATATGAGAATGAAGATACAAGAATCTTTATTTAAAGTCATATATGTTAAAATGAACTCATCTTAGAGCAAGTAATTACAAAAGTCGTTCGTTATCAAATTCATGCATACAAATTAAAATAATAAAATTTGGTAAGAGCATCGAAAGCAGTGAAAACATCAACACGTTTTCCTTGTGGGACTTGCCCAGGTGCACCTTATTACCTTTTGGAGCCTGTTCCAAACCTGACTGGATTGACCTCAAAGCGGAAAGAAATTTTCGTATCTTCGATTAAAAGAACATGTTTCAAAAGTGACAAGGTTTTGAACATATTCTGGTAAGATGCCATACAGACATTTGTAAGTTTTTATAGCAATGTACCTTAACCTGCTCAATTGTAATGTTGGCACTTGGACTCTACGAAGAAGGTTTTCGTAAGTTGAGATGTAATTAAAAACAATTTTTAAAGTTTTGTATTGAATCTTTTCCAATTTTTCTGTGTTGGTCTTGCTACAAAATGCCAAACGACAGGACAGTAGTTGAAATTGGATCTGATAAATGATTTAAAGGTAATAAGCTTAGTATTGCTTGTCAGAAGTTTGCTTATTCTTTGAAGAATATTCAATTGCTTAGCTGCTTTTTTGCACATGTTAGAAATCTGATTTTCACCACATACACAAATACAAACTAGTAAGTATGGCCAAATCCTCAAACTAAGCCAAACATATGAGAAACCATTCATATCTATTCTTACTTAATATGTGAAAATTACAGAAACAAGCTCAGTAGCGAACAGTTTAAACATGAAACCCGTTTAATGGCACAGGGTAAACGCTAAAGACATAGAACACAAAAAACAAAACACAAACAAGAAACAGTACAACACTCCAGAAACAGCACAGTGCATTTAAACTATACAAATTAAAGAACTAGTTAGGTATGTTTATCAAGGTATGTTAGGTGGATGTCGCCTTGGAGTGGTCAGTAATATGTAAATATACTGGGGGTTTAAACCTTTTTACGTGCACAAACCTCACTCTTATCCAAATAAATCTGAATAAGGAAAAAACGTAAAAGGTAAATCTTATCAAAGTATGCATTAACTTAAGGAAACATAAAAAATAAAACAAATAATATTAACTGGAACGAGTAATATGTGAACCCCCAAGTACTTCAATGATTAGAGATCCAATCTCTATCTGCAGACGGAAGAATACAATTCAGAGTGCTTAATGCAAAAGCTTTTGAAAGATACGCATTCATTAAATTAAGAGCATCACACACAGTCTGCCTTAGAAAAAAAAAGGTTTTAAACTGTCGGATCAGGCCAAAAAAATGTTTGTTTAGGGTAACCTTCCCAAAAATTCTGCGTAGGGTAGGTAGATTTTTTAATTTTATTTTTTAAATCTGTCGTTAGTTCAGAGTGTTTTCTTGCACATGGCAGTCTTTCCTACATTACTGTCATTGCCTGACTTTGTTTTATCATATAAACAATAATTCTAGTTAAAATCTGCATTTATCCGCCCTTCGTAACTCGCTAACGAATATTTGTTTGCTCAGAAACGGAAAAAAATAGTTAGGGTCGGCACATTTTTATAGGTAGGGTCGGGTTACCCGAAACTGACATATTTTTTTTTAGGCTTCACTAAGATTCATTATATAAAGCATCATTGTTTTTAAACTGGGAAAAATAAAGAAAAACATTATCAAGAATAAAACCGACATATATTAGCTAAACCCTTCTTCCAAAGTATTGATTACCTCTGTAAAATAATTAACGAAAATGACGTCACATGCCGGAACATTCCTAGCCAGCCAAAGACGGTTTTAAAGATAACATGAATCTGCAAAATTTTTATGAAATCAAAGGACTGTATGTAAGTTTAGTTACGTAAGGATGCTATATTCAACCTTATATTTTGTTTCAGGAAGTACCTTTAAAGTATTGCCTTTATATCCACGATTTAAATAAAATCCAAGCAATTCATTGACTTGATCTGCCAAACTACCTGCTAGAAACATTTTAATTTTACGAATTTAAAACATTACCATCAAAATCGGGATGAGCAATACTATTAGCAACCACTGATTTAAGACTACTATTTTACTTTGATATACTATTATAATGACCATTAACAAATTTTGAAAAAGTTTAAATTATAACATCTGAAAACCGTGTTAAAGAAGTTTTTTTGTCATAAATTTAAGAGCTGACATTTTTTACATCTGTACATATTCTAGCGAATGTTATTATGTGTGCAATAAAAACACCATATGCTGGTGAACTAGAAACATCTCCATCTCAAGAAGGGTAATTAATTATTTTAAAATTAAAATCATCACGTTCATCATAAAGATTGATATTCAACATATCTTCCTTGACTTAAGAGTTGCAGATCTAAATATGATGATTTTAAATTGGATGTATTAGATTTATTATGTTGTAATTTTGAATGGTATATCGATTCAATATTATCTATAAACACCGGATTATTCAAACTTAGAATATCATCAATATATCTAAAAGTGCTATTGAATTTATCAACAATGGCGAGATCTCCAGACTTAGATAATTTCAACATATGTTCGCTTTCATAGCAGTATAAAAAGAGGTATGCAAGTATAGGAGCATAATTGACACCCATTGAAATGCCTACTGTTTGCTGATATAAACATTAACCGAATTTTAAAAAATAATTATTAAGTACAAAATTTAAAACTTTAATGATATCTGTTAATGTCCAATAGATATATTTTTCTGACGTATAATTGGTAAAAAGGCTTTTTAATCATTAACTTTTGAAAGAACGAATACCTTGTAACTTTTGAAACAAGTACTTTTAATCTAAGAAACGAAAACTGTGTAGATGTTCCATCAGTAAGAACAACTAAATGTGGTAAAAGAAAATCCGCTTTTCCGGCCAGTAAGGTTTGGAACAGTATATATGCAAAAAGCTACAGAAACATGCTCAGTAGCAAAAAGTTTAAACACAAACCTCCCAAAGGAAATAAGGTGCTTCCAAAACTACTCGGAATTAAGAAGGCTGATCCGCACCTGGCAAAGTCACACCAAATAATACCTTTTGGCTTTAAATTTTTAGAAAAAAAATGAGAATTATAAGATGTTTCACTGAATATCTTTTTATTCTTTGTCTAAACGGAAAAGGAGGTTTGTTTTCAGTGGGATGGCTTACACCCATAGGTAAAGATATGGCATTCAAATACCAGAAAAGTATTAAGCGGACTTTCTGAATGAACTAACAACTTAAATTAATTAACATGGGCTAATATCTATTTATGATTGTTCCAAATTTATATTACATTTGTATTTTGTTTAGGTGTTGCGACTTTTCTTTTTCATTTAACATTATTTACTGTGGAAGGTGTTATATCAAAATTACATGATAAATATAATACCTTCTGTAAGCAATATTTTCCAAAGATATTTCCTATTTCCTAGCTAGATTTATTATTAAAGTTTTTTACCAACTACACATCGATGTAAAAAGCTGTTATTCCCTTGTATATTTTGCTACATACAATTTTGCTATTTCGATGTATGATTACCCTTTAAGTTGTTCTTTTGAAAGAATTTAGCATTTTACAGTGGTAAATCAATTAGTGGAAACATACACGTGTGGACTGGCCGTCAGCCGGGAAAACTTGTTGATGTTATCACTGTTTTCGATGCTCTAATCCAATTGAACCATTTATATGCATGAATATGATAACGAACGGCTTTTGTAAATACTTGCTCTAAGATGAGTTCATTTTAACATGTATGTTTCATTTCCAGGTCACAAGCTCATTGTATTTTATTTTGTTATGTATGTCTGTTATTCAAATCGGAAAAAAATATCATTGAGCTAATGTTTCTTGTTAACACATATCCGACTTTAAATAAGAATCTTGTAAGTTTATTTGCGTCTTTAATTATGTATGTGATGTTAATATGTGTGAGTTGATAATTAATTGTCGTTTTGGTGGTTGCCTCGTGACTCTAAACAGGTTTTTTATTGAGTTTTTACTACTGGGCTTGTCCCTGTCCTTTTAAATTTATTAATAATGTCAACTGTGTTAAATTGAAGAATTCTCATATTTTTTAAACATAATCGTTGATGTTATTAAGTAGTCATGGTATGAACACATATGCTGATATAGCAATACCTTATGTACTATCAAATACCTTATTTATTTTAAATTGAACTTTATTACATAAGCTTCACCTTACAAATGAAGTATGTCTTTGTCAAAGCTAAGATTGCCATATGGAACCACGCCGATATGGCAGCAGTGCTGTGAAATGAAGAGATAAACGGCATTTTACTGTTTTTATGTCTTTGAATGAAATAAAGGATATGAGCGTGCATGACAACACCAGAAATGTAATAACTCAACCATACATTTAAAGAAGTACGTATAAGTTTGTTCAATTAATAAAGTGTCATATGAAAAACTATAAAAATAAGCTCAGTAGTCGGAAGGTTAAACAACAGAAACCGTTCAATGTCCTTAGGCCAGCGCAAATGACACAGGACAGAAAACAACACTGACAGACCAGAGTAACAAAACAAAATCGAGTAATAAATGTTAAACAAGAATCTAAAACAAATTATATCAGAAGCAGTGTTGCGTCGAATTACGCGAAGCAATGTTACGCTAGCGCGGAGCATGTCACAATTATCAGATAAGGATTATAGACACAGACCTATGTTATAAATCATTTATGGATGATTATTTTCATCCCATATTTTCTACCCTTACACCTTAGTGATATCCCATTAAATGACAGAAGTACAGTAACACCTGACTAAGAAATAGGGTTCTTTAGCTATTTTGTACCTGAACTATTACCACAGTTACGATATGTTGTTTGTTGTGGAGGCATTTATGAATCAGTGGAATGTAACCTTAATCGATTGATGTATAGGAATGAATGAAGTAAAGAAAATATCAGCGTAATGAAAAGAAAAAAAAATAGAAATTTAGTCATGTCCATGCCCCCGTCGGTTGAAACAAACACCATAGATTATAAATAAGCATTCCTACAGAACATTGTTGGTTAGCTTTTTACGCATCTGATTCTTTTCATGATCTAGTACAATTTCTGTGTCTGAATGCTTGTGATTATTTAATAATATTTTATGAAAATATCAATCTTAAATCGTGTTGTATTTATATCGATATATTTTAACACGAAAATGCTAGTTTTGCCGAAATTTTAACGTATATTCTAAAATATAATGAATGATTTCTTCTCAGTTGTCAGTTGGACCGTTCTTAACAGGAAGTCTATGTTTTGATCAGAGACACGGTAACGTAGCAAACTGGATTAAATGAACAAAATGTTGTGAACGATTGCCAGTAATAAAAACATGTTGCACCACCGTAATTCGAAATCTTATTCTGCACGTCTGAAGGTATGCACCAATTAAACACCTGCGACTGAAGTTATGTAAAAGCACTGTCATTCTGAATTGTCGTTAAGTTTCATGAAAGAAAAACCTAACCAATTTAAAAATTATGGCGTCCGAACTTTTACTGAGAGTTAATACATCTATGCGTTTAAGTTATTAAAACAAGAATTTAAACTGGTAGTATGACAGACGATAATGTCTTTTTAAACTTTGAAATAAACTACAACTTCATTTTCCCGATCATTCCCAAATTCGTCCCAAACATTAATACCGTTTCTTAAACTGCTGACTTCACCTCAAAAGTAGAGCAAAATGATAGTTGATCAGTCAGACCTAAGTGCACTCACGTAAAATATATCACATTGCTATCTGGCCTACATTAAAAACGAATATCCCAAATAGTATGCATGACTGAATTACATAGGTAAAGGGTAGGGTTAAGTTAAGTAGGATGATACAAAAAGTAACGCGTTAAGTTCCATGTGTTTATTTAAACTCAAATATGGTGTCTCAAACTCGAATAGCTACAATTGCCGTGATTTTACTGGTCGTAGGCTTTGGACGCTGGGGATACTCTCTGTGTTTAAGCAACTCTGGAGTTTTACCTGGTAAGTTCTTAAACATTATGTTTAATTTTATGCTCTTTCGAACTTGTTTCAAGCTTCAATCACAACTATTGAAAGTTATTCAGTTTGGTACGCGGCAAATATAACATTTTATACTTATAAATATGAAATATATATATATGGTTTCTTCTGTGACGTTTACATGAAAACAAATAAGTTTTACACTTTTTACGCTTAGCTCTGTCCTTAGTTTACATAACTACTTAAAGGTCGACTAGAATAGTTTATTTTGTGGATTCGTGTTATATTCTAAACAATGCTTATATTTAAATTAGTGGCTACTGTCCCTGAAGTCGTCAATACAGGTATATTAAAGACGTTAGATATATATTATGCGAACTGAACACATTGAGTTTGAAAAGCACTCGAGCACCCACTCTCTGTTTGAAGACTTGGTTAGGCTGATTATTGGTTGTATCGTCTGTTCCAGGACCTGTTTCGATACTACTGATCGTTTTGGGTGCAATTGTTCTAGATGTTTGGAGAAAAGAGCCTACCCCAAACCACACGTATGAAAGCCTGGTAAAACAATATTTCGTTTACAGAATCATACGAGTTGTAGGCAGGCTCGTCCGAATGAAATTCAACAGGATGTGTAGGTCTTGCAGAACGACACAAGAAAAAGTTTTTACACAAATCTTACACGACAATAGAAATACACGCTTCTTTAAGGAGCATGGACTGGATAAGTTACAAACCTTGGAACAATATAGAAAAACTATGCCACTAACTACATTCGCCAATTATGAATCTTACATTGAAAGTATAAAAGAAACGGGAGAGGAAAACGTCATGTTTCCCGGTTCGACGCAGTTCTTGGGCGTTACTTCTGGTACAACATCAGGAAAAAGCAAGGCGTTTCCTAAACATATTGCGAAATATAACAACAGCATGATGTATGTTGTTATGATGTTCGATATAATGTTTGAATCACCAAGAATGCGAAAGATGCAAAGGCAGGTATTTGTTAGAACAAAGGCAAACTCGTTTAAGTCCAAGTCTGGTATAGATTGTGGTCCAGCCTCTCTTATCTCCTATAGCAAGTCAAATTCTCCTTTTTTTGCAGTTCCAACAATAGAGGTTTCAACTGAAAAAGAATCTATGTACGTTCACCTATTGTTCGGACTCGCCGATAAGTTTATCAGTGTAATTTCTGCCCCATTTTCCACAAATCTATTGACGTTCTTTGAAATTCTTGAGGATAAATGGGAACATCTCTGCAATGATATCGAACGTGGAAGCATATCAGAAGATGTCGATATTTCTGAAAAAGATAGAAATGTCATTAACGAGCATCTGGAAGGACAGCCAGCTCGGGCAAATGAGTTGCGTGGTATTTTCCGAAACGGTTTTCACGCAGTTGCTCCAATGATATGGCCGTATTGTTGGGCGTTTCAGGGAACTAAGACAGGTGTCTTTTCGACAGCGGTATGTTTGCTTTTTGTTCAGCTCTTCGTTTCTCGACAGCAACGTGATGTTTAACTGGCAAGTGGCCTGTTTCATGAAACTGAGAATTAAATTTGAAATCATGTTTAATTTTTTATAAAAGCCATTTATTAGTGTAAAGTACACACTTGATATTCACTTAAATCTATCTTGTATGTATAAGACATGTTATATGTAATTAAAACCGAAAGGAGCATAAAAGGTCATAAAAGATTTAAATAGTTTACGGAGAATAGTTAAGAGGTAATGAGCGGCATCGGTTAACAATATTTTCACAACATCGTTACTGAATATTTTCGGTTCAAAAGTAAAACCAAACATTTGTCAATATAAACACTAACTCGTCCAAGTTTCCTTTCATTTCATTATAGGAGGAAAACAGTAATAAATTACGCTCAAATTGCATTTTTTGGCCTCGAAGTTGAAGAAAATGAGGGATAACTTTTAACCCCCCAACAAACACTTTAAACCAAAAACAATTCGGGCGCAAGTCAACAAGTTACGCAACGTAGTTACACCCCCTCTAACGTCTTATCCTGGAACCGCCCCTGATAAGGTCAAAATATACTTGGATAAACTGGATAAGACCAATTTCATTATTCTAAATTAATAATTGTTCTTTTTATTTCTCAATGAGATTGCATCTTTAAAGAATCTCAGTCGTGTTGTCAAGCAATAGCGTCATTGACGGAGTAAACCTCATTCACGCAGCTTGTTTTTGCCTTGAATATTTGTTAAATTTTAGCTCACTAAAATATACAAAAATAAGCAAAACTATTACACTAAGATCATTTTAATTTAAGACTAGGATCGACTGAGATCTTCAGTGAAACAGGCCACTGGTCGTCAACGAAATGCTTTTTCGAAAAATATATAAGTATCACTAGCAGGGGTGCACTCTAAGCGCCCTCTCAGATTGTTCAAATTTACTTCTATTATCTCAATATCCTCGCTTGTATGAAGTGTATTGTACTGGAATGGCTTTTTTTAGGGGAACGTCGAATTATTTGAAAGGAGGGGGGCATACTTTTTAGTTGCGCTCCCAAAGTGCGCCCCCTCTTACGCGAATTCCTGGATCCGCCTCTAAGTAAGACTATCTATCAATTGAACTGGAATAACATAAACTACATTCGATAATATTGTGGAATTGAACAGCAACTTCAGGAATACAGGATAATTATATCAAAAGCTTACCATGACATATCATTAAAACAGGCACAGCTTTTGAAAGAGAGGTACCTAGGTGACATTCCGTTATACACGTGGTTGCACATCAGTACAGAAGCACTCAGTGGCATTGTTATGGAGCTACATCCTGAAGATGTCCATTACGTGCTTGTTGTCCCTTGTTGCTTCTTTGAGTTTCTCCCAGAGGCCGACACAGATAGTGCCAGTCTTCTGATGGCTCACCAGGTAAGCATTTCGGCTCGAGAATGAGAAAGCGTATACAGTCAAACCTTCTTGGCTCTTACTCACAGGGGCCGGCGAAAATACCTCGACCCTCGGGAAATTCGAGCCAAGCGGGAATAATTACCTGCAGTATAAATATTTTGGTCCTTTACATCCAGCTCGAGCTGAATGGCAGTTAGTAGCTTTTCGCTTCCATTATCGAATACAGTTGAAGAACGCAGGGCATCCTGTTATAATGCTTATATTATAGGAAATCATATTAGGTGGCTATTTGTTGCAGTTTATTTTTCCAGAAAAAAAGATCTTTTAATTAAAAGTACCACATCAGAAATTTATGCAAATATTTGTGAGTACGTGTTTTAAAATGGGTCATTTGGAGTCACAAAATACATCTTAACTATGATAGCATCAATTTGGATTGAATAAAACTGTCAAGTGCCACACTGTTATCGCCCCTATCAAAGTGAAAATTGAGGCCATTCGGGACGTTCACAAACCGTTCGGACCTGAAAATACACATACATGTGGTATGGTGTATGCTGATACTCTTTTATGGGTAAGATGCATTTTGGAAAGCCTAAAGAGTTTCTTTGTCAGTATCTTGAAAAGGGCATTAACTTCGATACGTCGATAAAGATCTAATTAAGTAAAGGATCCATACGGGTGATTCCCTGAAGAATAATTACATTGATACCCATCGAGCAGATCGAGACTGCTGTTTTCAAATGTTGGATATATTACTTCCAAATGCTCTCTAATGTACATTATATTTCCCTTATTCTGACGTTTAATGCGTTTAGGACGAATCGTCAATAAAAAGTTCATTATAGTATCAATGATAGTTTTGCCCCAAACATCGTCTTAAGGGCACTTAAGATTTGAGTAGGTATATAAATCAACGTTTTAAAAACAGACATAATGAAAAAATAAAAATAATATAAAACTAACAAACGAGCAGTTCAATTACTTAGCGCAGAATAATCTAATAAAAATGTTTTTTCATTAGTACGTGTATGTATAGGTGAACGTTGGAGAAACGTACGAGATGGTTATAACGACGTTCGACGGATTGTGTAGATACAGGACAGAAGACATGGTGGAGATAGTCGGCTTCTACGGTGAAACACCCAAGTACAAGTTTGTCAGAAGGTAAGGACATGTTTGAATTTGTAAAGTTGCATTCTAACAGATTGACAATTATGACATTGTTTTTAGTTTGTGTCTTAAATCAGCTGATTTTGGTGCCAATATCTTCAATTCAGTCATATTAGATAAGTCATATTAATAGAACATTAATTATGTTCGCAATTTCAGAAAACTGCCAAAATTGTCATTTTGTTATCGGGTTAGTAGCGCTTTTAGCCATAAAGCATCAATTAACTAATATAAATGTGTAAAACTTCGAGCTAATTATTTTGTCAGCAGTCTTGTATCACTGGTTTCTAGACATTGACGCAAAAGTTTGATCATTGAAAGACAAACACATATGAAACAGTTGTCAAAGCGGTTATTTTTTAGGATTTAGCCTAAACATACGTGTTCGAAAACTTACATACAATGCACAAGACAACCTATTTAAATCCACAACTTTCCCACCGACCAAATGATGTGAATGACAAAGTCAACATATTATTTCTGTATTACAAGGTGATCAGTCATTAATGGACCTTAGCCATGATCTTTCCCTGAGATAACACACACCTTGTATATTAAATACAGCTTTTTTTAAATAATGCTTGTATCTTATAGGGCAGGCGACATCCTTTCTGTAAATACGGAAAAGGTTCCTGAATTCTTACTCCGGACGTCCGTTTACGCATGTGCAGAACGTGGGCAATGGAAAAACAACATCATCGAATTTACAACAACGGAGAGTATCCATGTACAAAATATGTTAGGTATTAAATACTTAACATATATTTAGTATAAGGCGCATTGTAACAGGTAACATGTGATGTTTGTCGCTAAAAGACATATATCAGTTTAAATATGAAATCAAGGCAATCGGACGCTGTCACCAAGCCGGATAAGTGGGTTCTCTCCGGGCACTCCGGTTTCCGCCACACTTTCGTAACATCGTACCGGTAGCGAGACATAGTATCAGCTTCAAACATTTCTTCTCAATTCTTAAGTGTTTTTTGTTTTGTTTTGTTTTTAATATATCTTGTCTTTTTTCACGTACTTTTGCCACAGTAAATCCTAGTTTTATAAACATAACATATCTTTAAAATTTGATATTGAAATAAATACTGTTTAAATCAATAACGATAATTCCGCCTCAAGATCAACAGGCGACAAAGGAATATCACAAAAGGTCTTAGATTCGATTATGTTTCCAGGTGCACCTTCAGGCACTAAGCATTACATCGTTTTCATCGAGCTTGACATTGACATAGAACTTCCACAGACGTCAGAGGTGAGTTCCCTATCACCGGATTCCTGTTTCTTTTTAAATTTGATTTGTTTTTCGTTTGGCAATAGAGAACTTTGCTGCTGTATGTGTTATATACGTGTAGTTGTTATTGCATAAAATATGTTGAAATTAAATTTCGTTTGATGGAATTGCCATTGATATTTCATATAAATATTTCAGGCGGACATTGATCAAGAGTTGTGTTCCAGTCATGAGGTGTATTCAGCAATGCGACGGAACGGAAAAATTGAACCAATCCAGTTCCAGAAAGTTCGAAATGGGACGTTTTCCTTCATCAAAAACTCAATTATATCGAAAAATCCTAGTGCCTTTTCGGCACATTTCAAAATGCCACGCATCTTGAGAAGGAAAGATATATTAGACGACATAATGAAGAAATTTCTCTAAAGATACGGTTTGTTTAAGAGAAGGGAAGTGATATGTGTTTAACAAACAAAGTTTCTATAAACAATTACAGTTGATGTTTGTTGTATCATTTGGGACATTTTCAGACAGAGACGAGGACTTTATACATGATTAAATGCATAATATCGTTACAAACATGATTAAATCAAAAATGCTTTCTGCATCTCTGACGTTCACTGCTATGTTTGGGCTTTGCCAGTAAAAACGTGAATAAAATTATAATGAGAGGATAAAATATGTTTTTAAACAGTTTCAAACAATGGCATCATATGCAAACAATTATAATTAATCAAGATATACCACCGTTTTCGATCAAAATAATACGACAAAGAATGATTGACATCAATAAACAGTCGTGGAATACAGATATTAATGAATCAAACAGATTAGAAACTATCGCTGGTATAAAAATGAACTCGAGCAAGAAAAATATCTAGATATAATACACATAAATAAATATAGAATTGCCCTTACAAAATTTGAGTTTCCTCACATGACCTATTAATCGAAACGGGAAGACATCATAACATCCCAAGAACAGGTAGAATATGTACCTTTTGTAATATGAATGTCATTTAGTATGTCCAAAATATCATAATCTACGAAAACAATTCTTTAAACCATACTTTTGCCATTGGCCAACAAAACAAAAATTTATTACCCTTTTGTCCTCAAGGCAGCGGAAAAACTATGCACAATGTTAGTAAATATTTATATCATGCATCTTTGTTAAGTTCGAGAACCTAATTATGTTGATAATTTGATAATATGATATATAGCATACTTCTCTATGTCTCTGCTCTTCACGATGATTTGTTTCATATGATTTATTTCAGATGTTTTGCATTTTGGCTATAAATGATATTTCATGTAATGCTGAATAAATGTTATGTTATGTAATGTTATGTTATAATCAATAAACTATGACCTAAGTAAATCCAATACTAATCTAATCTGCCAGGCTTGAGTTTAACAAGGCTTTGATTAACATAAGTGTTCGCGGCAATGACAGTCAAAGAATTTTCGCTGTTTTAATCTTTGTATATAGCTATTGTTGGGACAGAACACAGAACACAAGTTTAGTTCCACACATAACATTGGACAAAAAATTCAAATAGTAAAATTGGGTTAGGGCATCGAAAAACAGTGATAACATCAACAGCCGGGAAAACTTGTTGCTGTTATCACTGTTTTTCGATGCCCTAATCCAATTTAACTATTTGAACTTTTGTATGCATGATTCTAACAACGAATGGCTTTGAAAATACTTGCTCTAATATGTTTTAATGTTAGCATATATGCTATTATTTCAAGGCCACAAGCTCATTGTTATTTATTTTGATATGTATGTCTGTTATTGATGTCGGAAAATAGCTCATTGATCTAATGTTACTTGTTAACACATACTCGACTTTAAATAAAGATTCTGGTATCTTGTATCTAACATCACACATACATGCACCATCAATGAAGTAGACTATGATAGTCCATTATCATTTTCCATTATTTATAATTTTATTGGCGTTTTATATAAGCCATTTAACTAGTTGAGGTTTTTTACAGTAACAAAACTAGAAGCAACAGATCATGAAAGAATGATTACGTAACAATCCTTTTACAACTACTTAATGACTGGTACTAAACTTATAATAATCATGTAGCATGTAAAGTAATGGAATTCTTTCTCTGAGCAAATGCTACGAAAATAGACAGATTCTTTAACAATCCAGTTTGATCTGTATTCAGCAGTTCTATGGATATTAACATATTTGAATTAGTACGATCATATCTTGGAATATATCTAGATCTAATATTTGTATACAGGCATTCAATCAAGAAATGAAAGTTGTCTCTAAAACATAACAATGAGGGCAAAGTCTTTGTTCCAAAATTGTATTATTCCACACACCTTCTATATTTAACCGATGCGACAATAATCTTAACTGGCTTAAAGCAATTCTGAATTTCTGTACATTAACACACTTAATATAGAGTTTTAATTCTAAATTAAAATATTTTCTATAAAATAAAGCTCTCGATGAGTGTAACAATCTACTGTTTAAATTTGAACAAAAACCTCTCGTTATCTTTGCTTCAACAATGGAAGAGCGAATAATATTTTACAGTTAATTTACGTAAATGAGTGTATGTAATTACAAATATCGTTGGTATTATGTTCCATTGATACCATTTATACAAGAATAAATGCGAAGTTACTGGTCACAGTTTCTAGAAAAAATAATCTTAAGTCCTTATGAGTACACTATTTAATTACAGGCCAAATATCATAACAATACTTAAGTCAACACTCACTCCCAATCTCAACGCATTTTACATCATAACATCAAAAGCTATTCAACATCGTTCTTTTTTCACACTTTTTATAAAGCCATTCTCTCACATATATGTTGATAAAATATTGGTCGAGATTCCAAAGATATCATATTCTACAGCAAAAATGTAATTAAGTACAACGGATTTCTTTTAAGCAATTGCCAAAGAAAATGTTTTTCTAGAATATCTGATTTTGAAAATGGATAAAAATTGTTTTCAGCAACACATTTTAAGAATTTTTAAGATTAAAAGCATACTTAGAAGTGTTTCGATCATACTTTGCTTATATTGGCTAACAAGAGCTTAGATTAGACTTGAAAACGATTGTCCTATTGAGTCTTTACTGCATAAACGGATGAACATTATTGTTGTCTATACACCCTTTTTCCTTCTTACTGATAAGATAGGGGCTTTTTGTCGTTTGCATGCATGTTTGTTTTGATTTGTTTCATCTTTGCCAATAAACAATATAACCAGGCATTTGGCTTTTGTTTGGGTCCTTTTTACAGTTGTTATAGTATTTTGAAAGAGGACGAACGTACTTGAACAAACCCCAATGAGTTCTTGCTAAGTCTTCACTGACCGTCCAAGGACAGTTACTCCGACAGGAACCAATGGCAATATTTTGAGTTTTGTTAAAGGTGTGTTGTATTGAAGCGTTGTGTCTTTTTGGCGTTTATTGTCCATAACCATTGATGCTTTAAATCTCGGTCCAATGTTAATATTCTACTCTAATGAACCATAGTACTACACTACTGACACAGCGTCAAACGATCATCGTCATTTAACGAAATATGTCATTTTACGTGAAAAGCAGAGAACTCATTACAAAAAATGCAACTGCTGCTTTTGATGTTAACGTAATCCCGAGCGATAAATTAAGAACTATCACATGGCGCTGACGTCAGAAAGCAAGGGTTATATTACAAATATAGGCAGGCGAAACCGGGATCTTTCATAATGGTGTTGAAAAGTACTTAAAAGTTTAAGTTCCTAGGCAAAAGCTTTTAAGTCACTTAATTCATCGAGCATGTACTGCGAGGGATATCATGTGAAATACAGTGTTTAAGCCTTCAAATTCACGAGACTTAAAATGTATGACTAATTTTATTACAATTTATCTATAATGATTTGTTTACTCATGGACCTATTGTCAAATGTTTAATGAAAAACAATGTAAACTTAAAATATTCAGTTTATTTACTCATTGTCGTTCACCTTGTGCCACTAAACGGCGTTTATGCTCATACATACGACTACTGGACTTGTTTCTTTATGTCTTGTTCATATAAATATTGGGTCTGGATATCCGAAGGTGAGGTACGTTGATAGGTTGAGAATAACACATTTCTCTTAAACAGTGTCTGTGCCACAACCACAGAATATTACGGATGTCTTGTCTAGATATGTCTTCAGTGACACTGTACCAGACTGCAGCTGTTACAGATATTTATTATGGAATGATATTAAAACATCATGCCCACTAATTGTTAAACATGATGCTCCTGTCCCTTGCAATAAAGTAATTTTGGTCAGTGATTATAATTATTACTACTGCTGATTTTAGCTCGCATACTCGCTTAATGCGAGTCAGTTTTACCGATAACGACATGATAAAAAATCTACTTGATAAAATTCGCGAGTCCAATATATCAAAACAAAATGCCAGAGGACGAACGCTAATGAGTAGGCATTAAATATCATGTCGCATAGTCGCTTTACAACGCTTCACAGGTAAGTATTAAACGCTTTTCTGACACTGATCGCGAGTTCCGATTTTGATAACGTAGTACACGGCAGCTGTAATACACAAAATTCCAACGCAGTTATCTCCTATGACAAGCAGAGAAGTACAACAAAAGGAACAAACAACTGTGTTTGCGATTCGATACCCTTTGTTTTTTCCCTGAATGTGTCGTCTGCAGACATAAATCATTTATTAAATGTCAGAATGGACAAAGTTTTAAAACGCACAGTTTGCACTTTCAGTACTGATAAAAAAGAAAGAAACAAGCAGACATGAAACAACTGAAAGCACTGTAACTGCATTATTTAAAACTGTAAATAAATGGATGATTACCCTGAACATCGATCTTGAATACCCTGTCAACACGCTGAACAAAATAACTTTCAAAATTTGCAAGGAACATGCACCCCCTGGCATGTCCTCAAATGTAAATATTTATAATATTTTTACACCATAAGTTCAATGTCGAATATTGAATCAACAAAAAACAAACCTGTGTTGACAGAATCGCTTTCGGAATAATTATATTTTTTGCGCTGTCATTTATACATTTTGCATATAGTCAGACAATTTTGTGTTTGCTGTATCTTTATCTTTAGATTAAATGCAAATCTCTTTTTAAGCTTGCAATGGGGAGTACCACAGTCAAGCGAGAGTCGGTGATGTTCCACGTAAAGTCAGTGATGCACTCAAGGGCCCTCAACGCCAAGTCTGCAAGTAAAAAATCGTCGCAAAACCAGACGAATGAAATTCATGGGAGCTTTCTCAAGATGGACATGGAAACCCCAGAAAAGATGGGCAAAGTCTTCAGAACAGCATATTATATTGCATTTAATGAGCGTCCTTTACCTGACTTTCCAGAGCTGATCCATCTACAAGATGTTAATGGACTGACAGCATTAGGAGATACCAATAGGAATGATAAGAGCGGCAAAACCTTTATAACGCACATCGTTGGAGTTTATCATGATCAGGTCAGCAGTTTCATACACCAAGCTGATTATTTCAGTATTTTCTGCGATGGGTCTACTGACATGTCAGAAAGCGAGAAAGAGGTGATTTTCGTGCAAGTACTGGAGGAATTCCATCCGAAGATGAATACCTTAAGCCTGAAAAGACGAAGGCTGAGGGTATTCTTGGGGCGATCGACAGGGCATTGCTTGAATTAGACATGCAGACTTATAAAGAGAAGACAGTTAGGTTCTGCTTTGACGGGGCAAGTCTAATGATGGGGAGCAGAAAAGAAGTTATCAAGCTCCTTAAGGATGCAGGAAATGCCAAATGGATTCTTCATGTGTGGTGTCTTGCACACAAATTTGAATTGGAAGTGAAGGATGCTTTCAAAGGCACATACATGGACGCAATCATAGAAATGCTGATTTCTGTTTACTACATCTACAGGGCGGTGCATATAGGCCAATGACATAGCAGAAGCCAGACATATTAGGCGTGATATTTCTTAAACACAAGAAGGAGGTGGTGGTTGTCTGGTGGGAGGCAGAGGAGGCCAACAACAATGATATATATCTAGATGTTTGTCTGCTACGTAATGTGAAACATTAAAGTGTCTATCGTGTTTTAGATTAAAAAACTATTGACATGTGCTCTGACGAAAAAAGAATTTTGACACTTCTTCATTAAATATTTAAATAGAACTCTATACTATATAAATCAACTAGGTTAGCTATCAAGGATTGTTAGGAACGCCTTGGAACGGTCAGTAAAAAGTGAATTTACTGGGGGTTGAGACCAGTTTGCGTGCACAACCTCACTCTTATCCCTACAATCCAGAATAAAGTAAAATCCTAAAAGTTAATTCTTATCAAAGTATGCATTAACTTGAGTAAATTTATTAATAACACAAATAATAATAAATTAATAGGTGAACCCGAAGTACTTCAATGATTACGTATCCCAAATCTAACTGCAGACGAAGTAATACAATTCAGAGTACCTAATAAAAAACATTTCAAAGATGCGATGCCAATATTGTTTAAAAACACTATGAACGTCACACACAGTCTTCCTTAATAGTAAATAAAAGGTTTAAAACAGTGTGATCACAGAGTTTGATAATAAAAAGCATCATTGTGCTAAAACTGAAAACGGTTTTAAAGATAACACGAATCTGAAAAAAAAAATCATAAATCAAAGCTCTGAATTTCTGGTTATATAAGTACGCTATATTCAACGGTTTTTTTGTATGAGGAATTTATCATCAAAAACCAGAAGGCATTAAGTATTCTCAAGTTTAATGACTCAATATGGTACTGTGCCCTTTTCACCATTTGCTGTCTTATACTGTGTAAATAAATTGACCATTACATTATCATTATTGTTCACTCTGCATATATATATATATATATATATATATATATATATATATATATATGACGAACGTCTATTCTAATTATGTCAAAGTAGTTCTGGAGAAATAAAAAAAAAGTACGAGCTCAATTAATAAAGCAATAAAAGATAAATAAAAATGAAAAAAATGTACTTTCATTATTTCATAATAAGTACCTCGTTTTCACAAAACACCTGACGCGAGGGTTGGGATGATCTTTAACGGACGGCCATGGTTGATGTTTTCTTCTTTTACCTCAGTTTAGAAACGTCGCGCATGGATACGTGACAATATGTAGTTGTCATAGATATGCGCGCAAAGATTCAAAATAAGTAAATAGTCAAATCGTTATTTAAATAGTTCTAAGGAGAGTGCAGCATTATTTCTTGAATGAAGCGTGACAATTTTGCATTGGTACCATTTTAAGCGAGAACGGATTTATTTGAACTTTCAATATTTCCAAAAGACAAGATTTCCCTGGTGCTAGAACGACGGTCTTCAACAAGGGAGATTATTGCGTGATAACACAAAAAGTAGTTCAATACAGTTATTTTTTATCTTTGCCCGTGGGCAAGATACGGAATTCCAATATGGCCAAATATTTTGATCTACTTATCTGGGGTTGGAGAAAATAACATCCCACTAAAATCAGAACAAATTTTACACAAAAAGTCAAACATACCAAAAAGAAATTAACAGGGAAAAATCTCAAATCCTCCCTCGACGATCCACAGGTAAAGTGTCACAGGTCGCAGCCGATTTTCTCATGAACGAATAAATCAGTCAATGTTTATGGTATATCGATCGCACATCACGGGCCCAATTATAAGTTTGCTGTTGTTTTTTAGTTTGCTGTTGTTTTTCTAAATGCACTTTAGATAGAGGTCTGGTATGGAATAGGCTGGTATACTTAATACTAACAGGAGTTTAGAAGGGGCACTCACTACCCGGATAAAAAAGGAAATCAGTCGGTAGGAACGTCAGGCACGGAACACGTCTAGAATCGTCAGAAGGTTCGACAGAACTTCCTTTTAGTTGAGCGCTACTTGTAGTCTAGTTCCGTCTGTGTATTTTTATTAAGGGCGTTTTACAACCACGCTCAAAAAACGGATACGGGTTCTTTGTTTTATTCAAACACTACCGAAACAACTGTCAAATAGAGATAAATTAATTAAAACACATCATATTTATAATAACGAATTCCAGAGAAAACATTATTCCAATAAATATTACGAACAAGCGCATGAAATGATGCACGTGGAAAGCACGTAGAAGTACATATTGCAAACTTTCGTCCTTCTAATTCATGGAAAAAAGTAAATATAAATGATATAAAAATTAGTGTGCTTATTTATAAGCATGCTGTAGTTGCTTAACAATATTTACCAATATGTTTAACAAACATATGTATAGAGTGATTGAATTATTTATACGATATATATTATAATATTAACTTGCGTCCGAAATAGTGCGTAAAAAGAGGAAGTCAGAAATTGGGGGTAATGAAAATAAAAGGGTCTTAGAAAGATTTGAAGGTCATTTTTATCAAATCACAAACTTGTAATGTCACTTAAAACACATTTCATTAGAAAAAAGACACAGCCAGAGCTTGACCACATGTCCATATTTAATGCAATACCCATAATACAATGAAGTTTTATGAATTTGACAGTTGTTTTTGACGTGTATAAAATGTAAATATTATTGTAGTTTTGTACTATTGGAGAAATAATACACCCCTCTTCACAATAACATGGCATAAAGTATATTTTGGAAAAAGTAAAACTCGACTTCGAGCTTTGTTTTTTTAAAATCATGGGATTGTTCGTATAGTTACAATACTCAAAACAGTTTTAAACTGAGAATCTTCAAAATAACTTCCACGTTTGTTAAAATGTTCGCGTTCCATCGGGATTTTGTCTGTTATTTTCATCAATTTTCCGTTTATTGTAATGGAACTTCATCACCAATATTATCTTTTCATTGTATTATAAAGTAAAACTTAACCGACATATAAGTTGAATCGCCATTTTACCCTGTACCTGTTTTTGAAATTAACGAGCGTTTTATAAACTATCGTAAATGTTGTCATTATGTGAATAATAGAGGAAAATGGTCGATCGAAAAGAATGGGATTCTTTTTCAGTGTTTCGCGATTTTAATATTTTACACAATTTATCGACCGATCCGGATGTCCATACACCTAAAGCACTTGTTCTGTCTAAAAATGAAATACTGTTAGTGTACACATTGAATAAAAGCATTTGCATATGCTTTAGAATATTTATTTTAGTTCTTAGTTAATGAACAAAGTCTTGCACAAAAGTGTCATTACTGCGCATATTAAAATGTTAAAGCGAATTAGTGAAAAGATGATTTAAATTTTTAGTGTTTACCTCTTCACGTTTAGTGATTTAGCAAATCAAACGAAGTCTCTTTTCGGGCATGCTTAAAACATAGTATGGTTGTGAAGGGTACAAATAAGGAAAATTATTTAAGTTATTCAAATCGTTCGAGAGATAAATATTAGCTCTTAAAGAATACATACAAAATTTGAAGAAAAAAGAGTGTTTCCTTGTTTTAAATAGTTGTCTGTCAGTTTCCTTATGTAATTCTTAGCAGGCCATGATGTTCGTTAAAGTAGGGGATTTTCTAACCTCGCATATAAGGAAGTTAACTTAAACATTATTTGTTACATGCCATGACATGTAATTATTTGAATGAGGTACAAATACATTGGCACTTCTCAAATATCTACGATTTATGGTGTTAGATGGGGTTAACAGCTTTTACTAAAGTCATAAATAGCCGTAATCAAACTGACTGCTAACGTAGATGTACACTTTAATGTTCATGTAGTTAAGTATATCTGTATGAAAGTCATACAGAGTGCTTCCACATTCATTTAGAGTAGAGTCATTCCCTTTACTCTATCATTTCAAATCTTCCTGGAAAAATGCTAAATAAAGATCCTAAATACCGGATAGCATCTGAAAGTAATTTCCATGCATGTAAATTAGAATTGACAGAAACGTTATCTAAATATTTTAAAAGCTGGTGTAAAAGAGAAGGGGGTTGCCTTAATTCCGTGGATGAATAAAATATTGTACCTAATAATAAGAAAATAGAGTGGTTTAACTATAATCCATTGGCCCTCCCCCAATTCTATTTCGATAACTCCAAAGCTGATCATCGATATCAAATTTCTACATAAAAAACTGGTATATGTACCAGCTGACAAGCAGCTAATAATGCAATCATAGTTTGACATTTATAATTATTATGTTAAAACTATCATTGAAGAGTTACAATCTTCTAGAACTTCCTAACCAACTCGATGAACAAAGTATTATTAAAAATCATTTTGATCCTAATGTTAAATTTCAAGTTGTGTTGAATGATGATCATAAAAACATTCCTTCAATACACTGGTTACCTAAACTGCATAAAAATCCGAATAAATTACGATTTATAGTTAATTCCATTTCCTGTTCTACTAAACAGGTTTCAATTTGACTTACCTCCTGCTTAACTGCTATTAAATTTCATGTGAAAAAATACTGTAGCAAAGTTAATGAGAATTCGGGAATTATTCTCTTTTGGTTTATCAATAACTCTTTAGATTTAGTTAATGATTTTGAAAGAAGACGTTGTAAGGTCTCAGTGCTTAATACTTATGACTTTTCAACGCTTTATACATCAATCCACAAGATTTAGTTACAAACAAATTGACTCCTCTTATCAAACAGCTAGGAAGAAAACTACTTATATAGCAATTAACGATAAAAAAGCTTTATTTACCAATGATCGCTCAGATAAATATATCTATTGGACATGCACAGATGTCATTGAAGTATTAAAATTTGTACTAAATAATTAGTTTCTAAAACTCGGTAAATGTTTATATAAGCAATCAATAGGCATTCCAATGGATGCTAACTGTTACATGATAGCTTTATCATCTAAGGGTTATCTGCCCTAGTAAGTTAAATACCTAGGCACAGCCACATGCTTATCAGTTCTAGTTTAGATATCGTACCATACATGTCTCAATAAATAGTTAGAGCACATTTAGTGTCGTTTTTATATTTATATGTTTTCCACAACATAACACTAACTATGCACTTTCACTTGCATACCTCTTTTTATACTGCTATATGAAAGTGAAAATATGTTGAAAATATCTAAGTCTGGGGGTCTCGCCCTTTTTGATAAATTCAAAAGCTCTTTTAGATATATTGATGATATTCTAAGTTTGGATAATCCGGTATTTACAGATAATATTATACCCTTCACAATCGCAAATTAATAAATCTAATGCATCCAATTAAAACGCATCCTATTGAGATCTGCAACTCGAAGTAAGGGAAGATATATTGAATATCAACCTTTATGATAAACGTAATTGTTTTAATTTAAAAATAATTAATTACCCTTCTTTAGATGGAGATGTTCATAGTTCACCATGTTACGGGTTTTTTTGCACAGTTGACATGTACAGATGTCAAAAATTTCAGCACTCGCAGTAAACTTATGACGGAAAAACTTCTAAAACAGGGTTTCAGATATCATAAATTAAGGAAAACGTTCTCAAAGTTTGTTAATTGTCATTATAATATTATATCAAAGTACAAAAGTAGTCTTAAAGCGCTGATTGCTAATATTATTCCGATTTTAATGGTGATGTTTTAAAAACAATCGTAAAATTAAAATGTTTCCGTCAGGTAGTTGGTGCAGATAGACTCAATAAATTGCTTGGATTTTATTTAAACCGTGGATATAACGGCAATACTTTGAAGAGTACTTGCCTTCTAGTTTTTAAAGATGAATTCCTCAAACAAAATATAAGGTTGAATATAGCGTCCTTAAATCCTTACATAGCTTAACTTTCAGTCCTTTGATTTTATGAAACTTTTACAGATTCGAGTTATCTTTAAAACAGTCTTTGGCTGGCTAGGAATGTTCCGGCTTGTGGCGTCTTTTTCTTCTAATATTTTACATAGGTATTCATTTGGAAGAACAGTTATTTTTAATAATGTTCTCTTTATTTGTTTCCAGTTTTAGTACAATGATGCTTTTTATTATGAAACTCTAAGTTTACACACAGTCTTAATCCTTTTATTTTCTAAGTCAGACTGTGTGCTCATAGTTTCAAAGAATTATTGCATCGAATCTTTGAAAACGTTTTGCATTAGGTACTCTGAATTGTATTAATCCGTCTACAGATAGAGTTGGGATCCTTAATCATTGAATTACTCCGGGTATATATGTGGATGACTGTAAAATGTAGTCAATGCCTACTTCTCCCAAGGCGGAAACACCCGATAATGCCAATGCTGCTTCGAAAGCGGACCAATCTTTCTCCGTTAATTTTGCTGCATGTTTCGGGTGAATACCAACAGTTACCACAACACCTTGCTAACGTAGTCGATCCACTTCTAGCTGAGTAGGGTAACTATTCATATCACAGGAAACCGCTACTCCGCTGGTGAAGAGGTACAGGGTGCCGAGTCGTCAAGGGCCGTAACTCATCTACCCCCATCTGAGCCCGTTCCACTGTACGGTCAGCATGGAAGTGGCTATCCCATGCCATGGGGATTTCCAGGCACTCCGCAGCTGGAAAAGCCTTCCTCAAGTTTTGGAGTGGTTTAGTAGAGTGCAGATGACAATCTGAGCTCTCCAGTGGAGCAATAAACCAGAGGTTGAAAGAGGGGACAGAGAAAGCACCTCCGGACAAGGCACTTCGAGTCTGTACCGAGGCCTTACTCCTGTTGTTGATTTGGACCTCGTCTGCCCTAATTTGGCCCGCTAGGTCAATGAAATTAACTGAGACTGCAGGTGTGGGGTGCGACTCAACTGCATGGCCTGCAGATTCAGGGCAGTAAGGCGCTGCGTGGTCACCTTTTCAGTGAGGATCTGCTCCTCGTTGAAGATCCCTGGAACATGAGCCTCAAAAGCATGGGCCCTGGAAGAGATTGCTCCGCATCCTGCCACACAGCACATGTTTCCTACGCACTGCTTCTTACTGACTGGCTGCCGAGCTGGACTCACGAACCTAAGACTCCTAGTACCGGAATCAATAGGCCGTGATCTTGGCTGGTAGGATCTTTAACGACCAGTCAGCCTCCGGCCTTCTGGTGATCTCCGATGCTTTTCGGGTGTTCGCTACCTCTTTGCAGGTTGCTACCTGGAACGGGAATAGTCCCCAGAGGAACGGTGAAAACTCGAACCCGAGCTACGTCGCGAAGAGTCCCTAGAGGAACGATGCCTTGGCTTAGGCTCTTTCAGCACTTTATGCGGAGATTTCTCCTTGGGAGCAACCTTAGGGGCAACCGTCGGTTGACTTGTAGCAGGGACATTTCTTTCAGGCTTCCCGCGTGGACTTCGGCGCGGGGATGGCGGCAACGGCTCCTGAGCTTCCTTCGACGGCTCAGCTAACAAAGCTTCCTCCTCTGCCTCCGCCATCTCTACTGATGCACTTTCTGGCTCAATTGTAGCCTCTGCAAAGTTCATGAGGACCTGCTCAAGGGAAGGATCATTCTGAAGACGATTGTCCCTTGAGGGGCCAGCCGGCATCTCACGGACAGGCTTCTGTTTGTGGGGGACCTTGCAAATATTCTCATCTACCCACTGGTCTGACTGAAACTGCAGATCACAAGCTTCTACAGCTACGGCCCTCAACCACTGTCTTTGGTTCTGGCTCTTGGCAATGGCGACCTGCTGCTGCAACAGGGCCATTTGGCGCTCTGTTCAAAGCCCGGAGAGACCTAGTTCCCTTATTAAGTTCCGACAAGCTACCAAGGTCTTCTTCTCCCCTGCTTGCTCCAAACTTTCTCCAAAGTCAGTCATCTGAAAGCAGAGAAAATACCGATTGCCCTTTGACCCACATTACAGCATAAAAGGGAGCTATTGCTTAGCTCTACATGCCTTGCACCAGTACTGATCTATGTCTAGTGCCTCTGTTGCTGTAATGTTGACGCATGCACCATGAAACCACTCATCACACCCGTCACACTGGATCATGAAACTGCCTTGCCATGGTTGGCGGCAGAAACAATATGGTGAGGTATCTTCTGCTCTGTCATCTGCTTCCACCGGAGGACTGGACTGCCATTGACGGACCCAATCTGGTAAGGATCGGTCACGGCATGGTTTCATCCGGTCACGATTAACCACGAAAAGTGATTTTCGCAATTCGACACGGTAAAGGGATACTGTCATCTTCTTTATGATAACAGCCGGTCCCTTCCAAGGTTGAGAGAGCTAACGACATTTACCCTTGATAGACGCCGTGTCTAAGAGATAAACTACGTCACCTACCTCATATGCCCGTTGCAGAACATCATAGTCTCGTTTCATACGTTTTATTGACGTATTCAAATTACCACGTGCTGTCTCATGAGCTACCTAAATATTCCACATACTGGTCTGCTGGTACCCTAGCGGGTGATGTATGTGGGAACACCAAATGTGCAGGAGTGATTACATCTCGGCCAAGCATGAGCTTGTTTGCAGTAAACCCTGTACTACGGTTGACAGCTCTACGTAGTGCACCTTCAATTTGTGGTAGATGGATGCCCCATTGGTCTTGCGAATCCCCAATGTAACACCTTATTGCATCCATCAGGGTATGATTGTATCGCTCTACCTGACCATTAGCATAGGGACGATAAGGTTTCGTTCTTGCCTTATGAATCCCAAGGACCTCACAAAGTGAAGTAATAAGCTTGGATTCAAAATTACGTCCCTGATTAGAGAAGACCTGTAAAGGATACCCGAACCTAGAAAAGAATTGGTCAACTGCTGCTTAAGCTGTTACTGCCGCTGTTTGTGATGCCAATGGAACACATTCTACCCATTTACTAAATTGATCTACCATCATAAGCACGTACTGGTTTCTCCTGGGCGTCATTGGTAAAGGACCCATGAAATCCAAGTGTACTCTTTCCATTGGAGCACTAGCTCGATACACCCTCATAGGAGTATGACCATACTTTTCTGACTTTTTCTGCTGATTGCAAGCAGCACAAGTGGAAACATAATTGGTTATGTCTGACCCTTCCGGTACCAGAAGAACTTCTCTTTGATACGGGACTTAGTTCGTGATACATCTTGATGACCTGCCGAAAGCAAGTCATGGTTCAAACGAATGGCCTCACTTTGAAGCGATTTTGGAACCACTAGTACCTTCTCTTCTCCCCCATCTTGTTGTCGATACAAGACTCTTGTCGACTGTTGTCGATATCGACTGTTCCTCAATCAACAGGAATTGCTCTTTAGTTATCCAGTATGGTTTGGCACATGGACTGGACAGGAAAAGATCTCTCTTAGTTGGGCTAGCTGAATTCACTAACCATTCAATTATGTAGTCAAGATCCTTATCTGCACTCTGAGCCTCGTGGAGATCACTTAGAGTAAATCCCCATATGGCATTATCTTCAATGTCTGCACCCAGACCGCAAACATTGATACTGTCAACATCATCCTTTTTGAGGATTTCAATAAAAACAACATGCCCCCCTGGATCCAATGTCCTGCTATCTTCTACAATAGGCACTGGCTCGGAAACCAATGAACTAGACTGCACTGTTGTCGGAGAAGCCTGAGTATCAAGCTCAGCTGAAACGGCTACTTCAGAGACAGCTACTTGCGGAGAACCCCCTCGGTCCACCGGGTTGCTACTGTTGTCACAGACATGGTGTTGTTGCTCTGTAATGGATTGAGCACTCGCTGATCCCCTGTGCACACTCTCTCTCACTCTGTATCATTGAGCCCTTCTGCCACGAGATACTATGTGCGTTGTTTGATGCGTCACAATCTAGAACAAACTCTCCAGTTTGTTTAGGGAGAGCAAGGACTGGAGGGTTTACCAATGCTTGCTTAGGTAGATCAAACGCATTTTGCTGTTCTTCACCCCTTTGAAACTTATGTTTACCCACAACCGCGAAAAGCGGTTCACCTAACTTTGAGAAATTCTTGATAAAGCTCCAGTGATAATTAGCTAGACCCATGAAGCGCTCATCGTCTTTTGAGCACTCTGGAACGGCCCAGCTAGAAACTGCTTCAGTATCAGCAGAAGTCATAGCCAAGGTACCACCGCTAACTTTTCTGCCCAGAAACTCCACTTCCTGTTGGAGGAACTCACATTCCTTTGGTTTAAGTTTCAGACCATGAAGTCTTAAACGCTGCAATGTATCACTCAGATTTACTAAGTGATCTTCAAAGGTTTTCCCCAACACAAGGATGTCATCAAGGAACTACGCAAAACCAGGTTCATAACCCTAGCATACGTGGCTGGGGCATTACAAAGGCCAAAACCCTTTTTATCATGCTCAAACAGGCCCCACTTTGTAAGAAAAGCGGTCTTTTTGCGGTCATCAGGCTTGATGGACACTTGCCAGTAGGTCGAATTAGCGTCTAGCTTTGAAAACAAAACGTTTCCGCCAAGTGTGTCTAGACAATCACCAACAAGAGGGAGGGGAAAGACATCCTTGACTGTCACATTATTAACAGCCCGATAATCAATGCACCACCTTGCGCTGCCATCACACTTGCGAATGGGCACCGGAGACGATGCCCAATCGGAAGTGGATTCTTCTATGACACCAGCTTGCAACATTTTTTTTAGATGCGCCTCCTCTTCTTCAGCAAAAGCAGGGGGCGTCCTACGAAGACGCTGCTTTATAGGCTTGGCATTACCAGTATCAATACCATGTTCAATGTCGGTAAATGAACCAAAATCGAATTCGTCTTAAGCAAACACGTCTTCATAGGTTGTCAAGAGCTGCGCTTATGCAACTTGTTGTTCAGCAATCAAGTGTCCGATAGATGCATTGAACATCGTCTGGAGGTGCTGTGGCACCTGGACCTTTACATCAGATAAAGACTGGGCACTCGTGATATCCGAATGAGTGTCTTTATCCTTTGGAGCGACAGAGCAGATGGTATGCTCCATCAATTCGGCGGGATAGGCCCTACCCACCTCTCTTTCTTTTCTAAGGAGTTGGTACCTGTCGTCTTCACAAGGCTTCACTAAGTAATCTGGCATCTCAGTACTTATAACACAATCTACCTTTGCTACTGAGTTAGGAGGGATCACACGGGGCTTTGCAACTGTCACACGAGCAACAATAGGTGCAGCATCTATCTTACCAGAGTTAAAGGTAATCTCGTAACCCTCAAAATTGATCGTGCCCTTACCCATGCTGAGTAAAACATTTCCTTGCTTCATGAGGTCCACCCCAAAGAGCATATCTTGCTCAATGGGGGCGACATAAATTGGACCGATATGGCGGTGCTTGCCTATTAACAGCTTCACATCATCAGCAATGAAACCTTAGTATGAACATTTTCCGACCGGCCGTGTCAAGCCTCACATTACGAAGCTTATTAGGGGTCCTTTTAAGATTAGCAAAAACCCTGTCTGAAATAATACCTCAGCAGCCGAGTCGACTATGGCGACTACCCATACATTACCCACACAGACAGGTATTGTGAATGCTGACATGGATTTCAACAAACAAAAAACCTTGACGGGAGGCGCAATCTCGTTGTCTGTAACTATACCAATAGCTGGCAGAGATCCTGGAGTCGAACAAGGAGCAGGTATTTCCCCTTGTTCTTCTGGCTGAATGTCATTAGTGGTCTCAGTTAATAAAGCTATGACTGCATATGGGCCATCTGGTAGTGTATTTGACGGTAAAGTCTCATTCGAAACAAGTTTGCTACTTACCTCCTTTCGCTCGGCTGGGCTTGAGCCGGAGTCTTGCTGGGTCGAGATTCGGCTCCCTGTCCCGACCCTGTTGCGTTTAAAATTCTTTTTTTGTGGGGACATTCGGCAATCCTATGAGATTTGCTATCACATACACAGCAACTTAATGTACCTCTTGGTTTGTTGAACCGTTGCTGAGTTGTACGCTGCTGAGTGGTTGGTGTTGTTTCGCCAAGCCGCTTCTCGTAGACTCTGTATTTCTTTCTGTAGCTTGCTCATGTCTAACGCAGGTCCAGTAGGATCCTGAACTGCGTATTTGCTGTATCCTGGTCATAATCTACTACTTTATGAATAGATTTTCTCTTACCCATAGCACTCTTGAAATAATGAAACAACCTTATGTTATTCATGGCCTCTTCAATGGATGTATACTTACGCATGAAGGTTCTATGACCAGCTTCAAGATCTTGCAGGGCTTGACAGAAGCGGTCTATTGCCTGCTGGTTAGTGAAGGTCTCCGGCAGTGACCGGAAAGCATCGGCAGCTAGTTCATGTACCCTATCTACCCAGTCTTCCATACACTCACCTTTTTCCTGAGAAGCGTCAGCAAACTTGGCTTGCGCGGAGGCTGGAAACTCTGAGTCGAACCCTACCTTAAGTTTGCTCAATAAAGAACGCTATGGCATTTGTGGACTGCATTGTAGCAATCGAGCATATTTGTCGAGTGCCTTCCATGACAAACAATGTAAAAAACAGAGTGTACAATCATCTGTACTCCAGCCAAAAGTGTGTGCACACTGCTGAAACTTCATTTCGAATGAATGCCAGCTAGATTTACCATCATATACCAGAGATTTAGGTATATTCTCCAATGCATGTGTACCCCTGCGCACAGAGTGGCCATGAGGGGACGCCTGTTCTACCTCTTTGGGATATATGGTCCTTATCAGGTAAGGAGGAATGCATCTTAACTTGTTAACAGGTATGTTTATCAAGAATTGTTAGGTACCGCCTTAGAACGGTCAGTCAAATGTAAATTTACTGGGGGTTTAAACCTCACTCTTATCCAAACAATCCTTAATAAAGATAAAACGCAAAAGGTAAATCTTATCAAAGTATGCATTATTTTGAGGAAATTTATCAATAAAACAAATAATAATAAACGTATAGGTAAACCCCAAGTACTTCTATGATTAGAGATCCCAACTCTAACTGCAGACTGAGGGATACAATTCAGGGCACCTAATGCAAAAACTTTTCAAAGATACGATGCAGTCATATTTAGAAACTATAAACAACCCACACAGTCTGTGGCCAAGGACGCTGAAAAGGCCTCAAAAAACAAACAAAAGCAAAAGAAGGGGTCGGGTTAGTTGCAGTCCATGAAGACTACGACGTAAAATCAAATAATCAACTGGTAAGACCAGACGAAAATTAACAATGGCCAACAATTGACGAAAACATGTGGCTTCAAACGCGGGAAAATACTCGTGGAAAATTTGCTAACAAAAGTTGCAGAATTTCAGCAACAATTGCACTGGAACTGCTTAATAAAACACCGCTGCCACCATGAAAGTATTCCCTAGCTTACCATTTAGTCTTAGGAATGAACACGTGAGATCTTTTATTTAGCAATTCACAAGAACGTCTTACTCTTCAACAGCTGGTCTCGAACTCCCCTAGATCTAAACCCGCACCAGTGACGTCAGCACTTCATGAGTAAACAGGTCAAAGAGTGCACTCGCACTACAGTATTGCTTTTAGCCGTAAACTATGAATTTTCAAATGAAAATATGAAATCCTGCGATCCAATCTTTTGTCAGCAGTCTTATATCACTGGTTCACAGATATTTACACAAAAATTGGCTTGTTGTTTGTGGAGTTTTGTGCTGTTGTTCCTTGTTTCTTGCTTGTGATTTTTTTGTGTTCTATGTCTTTACCCTGTGCCTTTAAACGGGGTTTATGTTTAAACTTTTGGCTACTGAGCTTGCTTAATATTGTTCCATGACATAAATATAACAAGTTGTCAAAATGGTCAATCTGTGAGAGTGCAGCTTTAATAGTTTAGTTATATGCCAATATCTGATGTAGAAAGTAGGAATGACAATTACCGTATGCGAATTTTAACTACCATATAACAGTGTGTGTATATCACGTGATAAATTGCGTCATATATGCCACGTCAGAAGGCAATGTTTTGCTGAAAATGAAGACTATAAACAAGGATAACTTTTATTTTAAATGAAACAAAGGGTAGTCTACAACAACTGTAGTAGCTTTGTCAATTGTGTAGATTAAGACGTTCTTTTTTAATAATTATTATTATTATATACCCATCAGCAATCCACACGCAATACATATCGCATAATACGGTAATCCGTGTTCCACTGCAGTGCAATTTGGGATTACAAGCCATCAAAATTGACAATAAAGGTCTATGGATTTATAAGAAAGCTAGCTGATGTGTGGAGCAGATTCCTTATATGCAAGTTTTGTCACAGTGATATGATGGGAATAAACTCTTGCTTTGGTGTCATTTGAATATTTTAGGTTAAATGTCTATACATTTTGTATAGGTCAAATGACACCAAAGCAGGAGTTCATTCCCATCAATTGACTGTGAGTTTTTTGAGTAGACGTTGAGCTACACACCCACAATCATCTTATTTCGGTACACATTTCCAGACCAGTCATTTTCAGGCTGATGGTGAAGCATGGTGCGTGATCTGCACGTCTGCCCAATGTGTGGGGTAGTACAGACTGATACGGATCCAATGATTGCATGTGGCATTTGTGACGACTGCTTCCACTGGTAAGTCAACTTAACTTCATTTCATGTCACCTGCAATGCATTGCAGACATATGCGGGGGAAACTGTGTTCGCCTATTGGACATATGTCATTCTTAATGACACTCACCATGCCTATGTGTATGCATTTTTTGCTGATTTTTATTAAATGGTGTCCTACGTTTGATTTGTACGTTTTATTTTATTTCATAAACAAAAACAGTAGATTAAAATGAGTGTTAATGATGGTAATAAAAGTTGTGTTTTGTGTAAAGATGACACTGCCTTGGCCGATATATGGGAAGGAAAAATAAAAAGACTGTATGCTGCTTTTTCAATTTGAGATTCAAATTCATCAATAAATAGGAATACAGTATACAAGAATGACTAAATAGTTGTTGAATGTAGTTTGTCAAGGTGAAATATGGCCGATTGCATAAGGATCTCTTGTATACATGCATTTAGTCAGACATAAAGAAAATGCATTATTCTTACATTAAAAAATAGTACATGTCAATTGGTATTTGGTATTAACAAAAGTAAGTGAAATAACTGCATTTGAACTAATTTAGAGATAATCATTGCATTTAATCTGAGAATTTGGCCGTTCTTACAGGGACTCGCTCATGTTTTGCAACCAACAGTTAATTCCCGGTAATGAATCTGAAAACACACATATTATTATAATAACTTTATATTTGATACCGAAATTTCAGAAAAACTACAATTAGAATTTATCAAAAACAAGCTGATAGTAGTGAGAGGCGTACACACGAACACATTAGATTATTGATACCTTATCATCCTGCCCACAGGGACTCATGGTGGTGTGTAAGCTTATTTGTTCCCGCACTCGGGCCTTTCCGGCGAGTGCCCCGATAAGATTGTAAGTCATTTTAGTTTTTTTTATGGAGCATAGTGCACAGACTAAAAGTAACCCTGGTTAGAGCGACCCTGGTCATTTAACGTGCACCGGTGTATAGCACTGCCGCACAGGACCCCATTTACGTCCCTCCCGGTATATGATATGTATTTGTAGTGCAGCGGCAGGAAATCGAACCCGTGGCCCCTGTATTGACAGTCAAGAGTGTTACCACTAGACCATGGATCCGCCACCAGGGTCATGGTAAATGGATGGATATTTAAACATTCGTAACACAACGTGATTATGTCAATCATACAAAAACGGGAAGATATAATAACTTAACATAAGGGAGGCAACAAGAGCAGAGATAACCCAAAGAACTACCGCCCGATAATTATTCTACAGTAGCGGATGATATGGTTTTGATCTTCTATTAAAAATCAGAGATGGACAATATTCTAAGAATATCTTGCGAATACTCAAAGAAATGGCGATTCCTATACTTTCCCCAAAAGTGTGCTGTTATCTAAAATATGCCAAAATCGGTAAAACGTAAACCATTTCTTTTCGGACAGAACATTTTAGCCGAAGTAAATAAAAATACTCATTTATAGTGTAGACAATGAGACATTGTCTTGTTAGGAATTGCTGTATACTGCAGGTGGGAAACTCCGTGGGTTATACTTATGTATTATTATCAATGGGATACACCCGGACATGATGAGAGCGGTAACCCTGAGAACTATTTAAAGATCCGTTATCACGCCAAAAGCCTTATACGGCTGTGAAATGTGGAGAGTTTATTCTTAGGACAATATTCATAAACTAGGACTTGCCCAACGATTTTGTGTCAAACATATGCAACATTTTCACAAATATGCGTCTGCAGTCTACGAATTTTGCGCTTTGTACGTTAGACATAACACCAATAATTATTCAGTATCGAAAACTCAAGCCATTATCTGGCGAAACAGATATGCGTACATAGACATCTACTTTTCATGAACGGTGATAAGCAAAATACTGGATTTCTACCGGACATATATAAGTTCCAAAATTACACTCTCGTAATGTATCTACACGTATATATTGGTTCTGGTGTATTCCCAAATAAGGTATCCTGGAAACGGACTCTTCAGAGAAATGTTATGATGCGCGTAAAAGCAATAATATATGATAACATGACGAACTCTTCTAGCGGCGAGGCGCTCCGAAACATCATTACGCAGTACAAATGTTCGCCGCTATGGTTTGTTGTAAGAAGTAACCCTCGTCTCCGGAAACCATGTTCGGCGCTTATTCACTTGACGGTTACGTTTGTATCAAGGTCATTCTCAACTGAATGTAAAGCGTGTAATCTGATGGTCGAAGGTCATATTGAACATTTAATTTGCTTTTGCCACAAACGAGAGGAACGTAAGGCCTTGTGGGATAGCATAATTCACTGCTGTGGTATGGATGCTTTTAAAAGTATAATGTTTAAGACTCATAAGGGCCAGTGTGCAAAAGTATTTAAATATGCAACAACAACTTGTCATGATTGTTTGATATTTGACCCAATTGCTAAGGCGTTAATTCACTTACTTGTAGTTAAGAAAACGTGAGTTGAGTATATATCAGATACTTGATACTGATATTAGTGATGTTCAGATAGCGCTTATATGTTTTAGGCTCGTATGACCCATGTCGTTTTTGTGTAACATGTTAGCATGCTATGTATGCTATGATTATTATAAATCAACGTTTGTTGTGTACATAATATCTGTAAATCTATGTATTATAGTCTTCTTGTAAATATGTTATGCTCTCCATTACTGCACGAATAAAACGTAGCTATCTACATCTTTTTTTTTAATTGCGTTTGTAATGCATTCCAAAACCGTAGACTTCAGAGACAATATGTGAGCATATATATTAACATTGGTTGAAGGATTCTATGCAAGGTATTGTCCGCCAGATCACGCACTATGACATTCTTACATGCAATTCATTTCGTATGCTGTATTTCAGAATTATAGCATTTTTCCTGAATGCCAGCTGTGTTATTGATGAATATGCTGGTATTAAAGTGTTGTACTTGGTAACGTAGTTCGAGTTCTTAATGATAATAAGAACATTTAAATCTATACTTCAGTTCTAAGGCTTCATGAATACGTAAACATGCAACATATAATTAGATGTGACATTTGCTAGTTTTACATCCGTCTTTCTTTTATTTGAATTTATTTTCTAAAATGAACTTGATACTAATTTTATTCTTACAGTATTTCATTTATTTTTTTATACTACATAGTTCATGTTAATTTCAGTCGTATATGAACATCTGGTATTATGTGTTTGAAACTGCAATGAGAGTTTTGAAGTATGATTCAAAATAAATAAGTTTTATGCGCTAAAATCGGTCCTTTTAATTAAGGGGGGGCGGGGGTAAAAATGTAAAAATAAAATAACTGCTCCCTTAGCAAGCAGTCAAAAATGTAGAACACTGTCAATTTTCAATCGAAAAGTACCTCGGAGGTATATGCACCGTTAACAATGCCAGAAATATTTACATTTAATTACGCTGCAGGTAAATCGCGTACTTATCTTAATTTAGCAGTTAAACTTAATGACTTCGCTCCTCGGAATCTTAATTATTTATTCATTGATGCACTTCACTGGGAATCAATCTAAATATAAAAGTACACGTTTAAAAGCTAGAATTGATTAATACAACTATTTAAAAAAAATACAAACTACTCCTACTGATGTACCGACATGCATCCGAGGTTGTTTTCGATGTAAATTGGCCGAGGTGTTCCGAATACCAATAAGAAACAGCCTAAAGTAAATTACTAAACTAGATACGCCGAAAGTATAAAGAAATTATTTTTCGGTAGAAGCCAATAAGAATCAAAGCGCTGAAAGCGCTGAGGAACGGTGGCCCCGAGAGAGTAAGCAATTTATTCAAATGATGACAGGAATTTCAGAAACAATTTGATAGGAACACACAGGGAAGTTGAAAGGTGGGGTTCATATGTTTTACAACAACGTACGAGTTGACAGGCTTCAATTTTATTAGGCGTGATATATACATATAGAACATATATATACAGTGTAAGATAAAAAATAATGTATGTAGAATATGTTTGAACGTTCCAAACCGATAAGTTTTACAATGGAAATGAACATCACGTTAATTTTGAACAAGAGCTGGCACAGAGACAGCGGGCTCGACTATTCCGCCGCTTTTCAGTGTAAGGATTGAAAAGTTTTGGCGAAACATGCATGGATCGCTGTTAGATAAGATTTCAATGCATATCATGTGGTGAGATATAAACATAAATGTGGTTACATGGAAAATTTCAACCAGAATGTTTAAGTCTAATAATAAAGGGCAATTATTTGCAAAATACAGTTATATATCTTGGTTAATCAATGACATTTAGTGGTTGAATACCATTCTATAAAGTCTCAATGCAATACATCGAGTAGTTGCTGAGAAATTTACCTATGTGTGCTTACACGCAAAACCTTAACTAGAATTTCTATGTGGAATAATAAAGGGCAACTATTTGCATTTAATGAAACTAGAGCTATCTTACATGGGGTAGTTTGATGGTTGAGTATAATTGTATGAGTCTCAATGCAATACATCAAGTAGTTGCTTTGATATTTATATAATGTGTGCTTGCACACAAAACCTTAATCAAAATATCTAAGTCGAATAATAAAGGCCTATCATTTGCATTAAATGCAAAGTCAAGTTATCTTACTTGGTTAATTTATTAGGTTGGATGGTTGAGTGCCTTGTAACATGTCTCAATGCAATACATCAAGTAGCTGCTGAGATATTAACCTATGTGTGCTTGCACACAAAACCTTAACCTGAATTTCTAAGTCGAATAATAAAGTCCTATTATTTGGATTAAATGCAAACTACAGTTATCTAACTTTGTTAATTCAGTAGATTGGATTGTTGAGTACTATTGTATCAAGTCTCAATGCAATACCTCAAGTACTTAATGAGATATTTACCTATGTGTGCTTGCATGCAAAACCTTTACCAGAATTTCTAAGTCAAATAATAAAAGCCTATAATTTGCATTATATGCAAAGTAGAGTTATCTTACTTGGTTTATTAAGTAGGATGGATGGTTGAGTAACATTGTTTCAAGTCTCAATGCAATACCTCACGTACTTAATGAGATATTTACCTATGTGTGCTTGCATGCAAAACCTTAACCAGAATTCCTTAGTCAAATAATAAAAGCCTATAATTTGCATTAAATGCAAAGTAGAGTTATCTAACTTGGTTAATTAAGTAGGTTGGATGGTTGAGTACCATTGTATCAAGTCTCAATGCGATACTTCAAGAAGTAACTAAGATATTAACCTATGTGTGCTTGCACGCAAATCCTTAACCAAGGTGTGACGCCGACACTTGGGTGAGTAGTATAGCTCTCCATATTCTACGAATAGTCGAGCAAAAAATTGATATGATAATACCATTTGTATGCAAACAGAACATGGAAACAAACAACATAGCAAATGAAAAGTGTTTTGTACAAACAAGTAGTACAATGTTTTATTTACATATCAAAATCAACGTAAAGTAGTAATACATTCAGTAAATGTCTGTTTTGGAAATATGTATGTGAGCAAACTATGCATGTTTTGATGAGGTTGGCAATAAACACATGTGTAAATGTACATGAAATATGTCAACATTATCAACACTGAAAGAACATGTACAAATGTATGAACGAAACATTGATGTGTTGTCAGTGTTTATGCACCATTTTCAATAAAAGTTTCAGTATAAAGCAACAACTGGTACAAAAAAATGTGGACATTGCAGCATTGCTATATTATGATAGATGGCACAGTGTAATTTCAAGCATGTTTAGTTGTGGAATACGAATGAGTAAGAGATGCTTATGAGTAAGACTGTTTGTCATTATTCAGTAAAATTTACATCGAAATTGGCTGATGAAATAAACAGAGCATCTGAAAAGTTTATGGTCAGTTTGTGGTACATCTGATATCCAAAACAAGTTTGTGTGCTCCTCCTCATAATGATTTCCATGGCAACAGGGCAATGGTCCATTAAGAACGTCTGAATGTTCTTCGGATAGTGGCTTGAATGCATGTTACATCACAGCTGAGTACATCAGAGCTGAATAATTCAAAACCATGGTGGCATTGACTTCCTGAAGGCTTCAGTTTTCTGAAAGTACATGTACCACATACATAGTCATTAATATTCATTGCATGATAGAGGGGGGAACAGACTTCATAACTCATATAGTTATCTGCAGACTATATGCAACACATACTGAAAGTTTGGAAATAATATATTAAACAATAAATGGTTGAGACAAGTATTAGCACCTGTGGTATTTTCATAAAAAGCAGAAACAGCCATTTCCCTCAAATGGTAAGCTGCAAACCTTTGAAGAGCCATTATTTCCTTATGCATTGGAATAATCTGACCATGTAAAGTTTTCCTTGTTGCTTTCAATGGTGTCTACCACAAAAATGACCTGCCTACTCTTATAAGTTTTTTTCTAAGCAAAACAAGGTTTTCGCACTTCTTTTGCGCTTAGAGTTTTATATAAACAATAGGCCCAAAAGGGCATATGCTCTACTGGCTGAGTGGATCTGGCTGGTTTTCAAAAGGAACCGAGCTCTTATGGATATGTTGATACTGTACAAGTTTCATCGAGATACAATCAAAACTGAAAGCTGTATCATGTTAACGAACATTTGTTAACTGACAAACCGATTTTTTATACTATCAAGGCCCATAATCTAGGCATGCCTCAGCGGATCTGGCTGGTTTTCGAAAGGAACCAAGCTCTTATGGATATGTAGATACTGTACAAGTTTCATCGAGATACAATCAAAACTGAAGGCTGTATCGTGTTAATGAGCAATTGTTTACAGGATTTTTATACGACCAAGGCCCATATCTAATCAAGCATGGTCGGATCTGGCTGGTTTTCAAAAGAAACCGAGCTCTAATGGATATGTATATACTGTACAGGTTTCATCAAGATACCATCAAAACTGAAGGCTGTATCGTGTAAACATGAATTGTTTACAGACGCACATACCACGTACAAATTACCATCGCATATGCTGTTCTGGCCTTTGGCCAGTAGAGCTAAAATGACATAGAGCCAAACTGAAATGCTTCAACTTGTCAAAATTTTGCTTTTCTTATCCACTTATATAAAGGTAACAGAACTGTTCAGTTTAACAAAAGAAATTTAGTGATAATGTGTTTATAGACAGTCTAAACACCACTATATGCCAAACTGTTTGCTTCAGGGACAAATGGCGCAACAAAAGAAATTGTAAAACAAACACCAAAACTGAAAGATTCATGACAACTGCTAGTGTTTTCATGTATGAGGTGGCTACATGATGTAGAAAATGCAGAGATAGCATTAATATGCCCATTTTTATTTTATTTTTACTTTAAGTATCTGTTTTGAAGGCTAGATTTGGCATAACAATCAGAGTACAGCACTTCACCAATGTCTATAAGTTGCTTATTTACACCTGATTTGCTATAAATCTCACTCTTGTGATCATTTACACACAAACAAGTACTACAGAGTTGACTTACATATTCATTCTTCTGAAATATTGGATTCAGAGCTGCATCTCCTGGATTCAGATTGAATGGCTACCGGTGGGAGGAAAAAGGCACAGCTAACTGGAGCTTATTGGCACATCATGATCTGCAAGCAAGACAAAAAAGCAATGTTTTACACTTATAAAACTTTCTGCCAATACTGTTAAAGCTTGAAAAAGGCATGTAAACACTAATTTGAGGCATACACAACCTTTTATGTGATCATAAATGTGATAAATATGCAGAAAAGCTCATGAATTGAAAGATTTTCAGGACAAATTTTATGAAATATATAGTCTTTTGGACATTTTGCTATCAGATTTTACTAATTCAAAGGTTAATCTCATCTTATTGAGTACCCAGATGCATTTTGAAAGCATTTAACCAGACATGCTTAGAATTTCTTCTTACTTTGAGACAGTATTCCTTTCTCTGAAATTCTTGCTGAATGCCGGTATGGAAAACCACATGAGACCACATTTTTACCAGCACTGGTTCTTGTCCTTGAAAATTCCCCTGTGGCTACAGCAACCAGGCTCGCTATTGAAATAAACAATACATTAGGGTTTTAAGACATTTATAATGTATTAAGGTTGTTGTTTTTAATGCATGAAGGGAAAAGCTCTAAGCTTTATGAAAGTGGCTCAGTTTTTATTTCTTTTGCCTTAAGAAATGTAAATTCCCCTGTGGCTACAGCAACCAGGCTGGCTATTGAAATAAACAATACATTAGGGTTTTTAGACATTTATAATGTATTAAGGTTGATTTTTTTAATGCACGAAGGGAAAAGGCTCTAATCTTTATTTTTTTTATCTTTATCATTTATTTTGCCTTAAGAAATGTCAAGTTTTTCAATGTATAGACTGCATAAATAAATGAATATATATGAATGATTGATGGAATGAATTAATGAATTAATAAAAGGTGGCATTATTTCTTTAAAATAGGGATCTCATTGTGTTGCTGTGATTGTTGAAGTAGATGTTTTCTTGTCCATAAGCTCAAAATCATATGCACACTAAATAAAACATCATTCTGTATCAAATGTGCAGTAAGTTTTGTTTATTTGCTTATAGAATTTTAAATTAATGTAATGTTTGTTTAAAAGAGCAAACAAAATGTGCGAATAGATGCACAATACAGACCAAAGACTTATACGAGTCAGCAGTGTCATTAGAAAATAATATTATTATCAAAGCCGCACCAGAAATGATCGAGAAACAACATGAAAGGAATTCATTTAGGAATGGAACAAACAGTATCAATGGGCTTATATGACCCAAACTTACTCAAATTATACTTCAGTTTGGATACAATTTTCCATTATTTGATCTTGAAGTACTAACAAATTACAGCATGTCGGCATACACAAAATACAGCTCGGCCGGGTGGGCAGCTCGGCGGGCTGCCGGTTCTGGCTGGTTCTTTACAGTTCCTCCCGGGTCTGTTTAAAATAATAAGAAAGGAAAATAGATAAATCAACAACACCCAAACATACAATCATTGACGCCCTTATAGCCTACACAACATACTCAATTAACACATCCCTGGCATACCAGTTTAAATTGATGGGTTCAACTTTTAAGTGATCCACCACGACCAAAAGCTGCTCATGACAGGTGCGATGAAGCTAACACTTGAAGATGAACCCAATATCACATTTCAGTTAGAAAACTACTGATGTAACCTAAATCTGAAATTTTTCTCGGGCTTTTTTTATATAAACACGTCTTTATTACATACTGTAAACATATTTGTGAACGAAATGGTACGAAACTGGGGACGAATACAAACTTGGTGAAAAAAACATGGTTTTTTAACAAATATTTAAAGAACAGACATAAAATGTATTCATTCTTAATGTTTACACCTATTTACACAAGGTGTACTTGCATTTTGAAGCTGTCAGCAACTGCTTCATGCATTAATCATCAAACATCTGACTAAGTGAAAACTGTACCAGGTAGTTTCCCTTCGCGGCAGCCATTTTGGATTTTTGTTTACATTTTGGCGAAGTCTATAAATGGTCTAAGAACGTTCATAGTCCAGTTGTTTTCGTATCAAAAGTGATAAAAACTATGAGAGACCCCTCCCATACTTAAATACGAACCAATAAAACCGGTACCAGCATTGAGTCGCCTTCCGTGAAAAATTTATATTCATGAGATTCATAAGGGGAGATAACTACAATCGACTTGGCATCGCTACTGGGTACATTCATAGTATGTAACTACGTAGTAGGTCACCTAAGGCCACGAAGCTGTGTGAGTCACGAACGGCACGAATGCATAAATTAACGAAAAGCATAATATACGTCATCAAAATAAGCTAGATGAACTACACAAATTCACATCGTAATCTAAACAAATTAAATAATAGAATAAACACGCAGGTTCATGATTTATGCCTCTCAATTAATGTAGGTCACGCACATAAACAACGCAGGTAAAACACAGATATTTGCACAAAGAACAATATGTATACAGTGCAAATAATAAAGCAATTTCAATAACTGTCATCTGCGACCACACATTTCTTCAGAAATAGCGATAAGAGGGTTTACCTTATACAAAATCAAAATAAATTTCTGCGCATGCGCGCAGTTAGTCTTAAGACCGCAAACTCCAAACAAATACTTCTATTCATGTCGTTTTAACCCATTTTGTCTCAATGCGCTCTATGTTGAGCAGAATGACGTCGAAACCATAAAAATAGATTGGTTGTAATGCATTCCGAGTATGAGATTTTGCTTGTTCGGCTCTTTCCGCGCCGTAATTCTGTATCCCGGCGTTTTATTTTTAGCAGAATATAACTATTTTTAGATCGATATATTTATCAGATAAGTGTGTGTCAAAATAATGGAGGCTGTGGTAAGAAAGTAACATAATGATATTCACTCTGACTTTAGTCCATGATGTTCCAGAAATTATAACCGACCGCAAGTGTCCCATTGCCTGCAGGGTTTGTTATCATAACCTGACGTGACCCTGAAGCACGCTTATTTGTAATGGTGCATTTTTTATTTTACTTTTATGAGATAAGAAACAAAAAGGATTGTCTGAGTGTCAAAATAGTTGTATCTCAGGTAATGCGTTGCTAATGCTTCAAATACTATAATTTACCTGCTACACAATATCAAGATACTATTCATTCTATGATTTCGGGCGTTTATATTTCTCATGAAATGTTTTCATTTTTTTGCATAAAAGCTTCGTTCCGGTGAATTCTTGGCATAGTTTTAGACATTAGGCTTTCAATTTATTTAAGCACACATGCCGGACCTGATACGACAGTGAGCCATGCATACGTTTGGTGAAGCAGAGTAGTTCGGATTAAACCTGTAAAACATCCAAAGGGTACGAAGCATTCAAAACAGCACTAGTACTATTTCTACACAGATACTTACATAAAACATAAATAACATTAAATTTATCAATAAACTTTAAAAAGCACAATCATATTCTCATTCTTAGAACAGACAAGTTCGGACAATCTAATCTAATAGTTTCAACTACATTAACTGACCGATATTATAGACATATTTTCTACATACATTAACTGACCACATATTTTGTCCTCAGCGCGGGAAATCGACCATCTGATAAGCTCTGCATTATGAAAGGATTTATTACTAAAGTTGTTCGTAAAATAAAATCATTTTCCTTAAACAATTAGGACGTGTATGTTCATAAAACTTGCCTAGCGTATGATATCTAATCAAAGCACAGAAAACCCTTTAGAAACGATTGAAAGGGGCATGCATTGTAACTTCAAATACATGAGGATGAATACGTCGACTGAAGTGATAAGCTGAGAATTATTGCTGAAGTTGGTTTTAAACAAATGATTTTCTTTAAACAAAACGTTTATATTCATAAAAGAAAATGGTATATATGATGTATTATACTTTCCTATCGTATGATATCTAATCGAAGCAACGAAAAACCTTTAGAAACGATTGAAAAGGGCATGCATTGTAACATGAAACACATGGGGATGGGGGGTTACGACGTTTAGCAAGTGAACAAGTGACGTTTACATATACAAAATGACACCAGACGCCATAAGATAGATATAGATATGTTTGTTTCCACGCCCAATCTGGGCACAAGCTCTCTTGACCCTCGGCTCAGTTTTCACTTTTATCTATGTGCCCTTCACCCATTCCCATTGTTCAGATAAAATTTGCAACTCTCACATATTTGCCTGTGATACGTTTTTCTGAATATTTTTGGCGCCTCGTAGAAACGATGCGTTCTGTTTGTAACGCCGGTTTGGAACTGCATTAGGAAGGCCGAAGTATTAATAAAAATAGTTAAATATATCGTTATAGTCTTTTTGTCAAAGTTAAATGATGAATTGTTTTGAAACAAAGCAAACACATAGTGAAAAAGTGAAGATTTGTTTTTGTACTTCCATACCACGTAACATGGTAACAAATAAACAACAAGTTGATCAACATTTTACAGCTTGTCGCCTTCTTGTGAAAAAACGTAGCAGACAATATAACGCCTTTTAACGTAACGACACGGCAGTTACTCTCCTTTGAAAAATTGTTTTAACGCTATAGTATTTGCTTGTTTTTGTTTTGTTTTGCCGACAGCAGACAATGGCAGACATATGCAAATCTCATTTATAAATTTAAGACTTGATTCGATCATAAACAGATTCAAGTGTACTTATACAGAGCATCTTTCCGTTCAATTTTAAGTATACATAATAGTTGTCTGTAAGCTTGCGTATATCGGAAGCGAAGTTTTGTTGAAAAACTTATTCTGCTGAGAAATGTAAATTATTTATACAAAATGGCTAGGGTCATTGAAGTGCAGTTTTTTTTAAAAAACTGTTCTTAGGCTTGATCGACCTTAGCTGTGCTCACATATTGAAATAAACGACCATCTGATGAAAACAAGAAGTTTTTGAAAAAGGAGTTTTTTAACATCATATCACGTTACATAATGTTTGCTATCTAAATTGCATGTTACTCTTTATTTTTAATTGCTTATGTAATTTATTCTGTTTCATTTTCCCTTTTCTCTACCTTTCAAACTTTCTGCTAATCAAATACTATAATTTATATTATAATGCTTTATTGTTCCAAATTGTTGTAGCTTTGCCCATAACATGACCCGGCGCACGACCCCCGCCCTCCACCCCAATTCGTCCACGTTAACATTTTATATCAATATCAGGGAAAGAAGGTAAAACAATACGCTCAAAAAGCACCATTTTGGACTAGATAGTATTAACATAATCTTGGATGGGAACATTACCTACCTATCAACATTTTAATATATTTCGATTTCGGTTTTAGGGAGGGACTAATGTCAAAATGGTGTGCCCCTATGCCTTTCCCCTCCTAACCTAATTTCATGGAACCGCCCCTGCTATATACTCGATTACCAGTATTGCCTCACCGTTACCATTTAATAAATAATATAATACTAATAATACACATGCAACAATAATACACTTTTCTTAAATATGAAAACAGAAAAATAAGTTAATATAAATATCATGTTAATGAAAAGTGTTTTAAAACAAATCATCACTTTTCCATAATGTTTTGCTGTATTTCTAAATATTTATCATTTAACTTTGAAAAAATAGATGAACGATTAATTGAACTATTTGTATGAAAAAACTCGGCCCTCTTGATGCAATTCCAAATCGGCGTTCATACAGACCGCCTTGTTTCTACGAGGCGCCAATAAAAGCTGTACATTTTTTACTCTTTGTTAGATATATACAGTGACAAAGAATTCATCTTGAAGGGAAAATAATCGAAACGCAAACTCTGTGGGACTTTCCAATCCTTTGATGTTGATAAAAATATGGATACAAAATAAGATGTCATGATTCCAAGAAATCATTTAAGTATTGTTATACGTTGTATTGAATAACAATACCTTAAGTTCAATTGATTATCATTCATAACATAATTGTGATGAGTTAAATGATAACACAATGTTTTCCTTCAAGTCAATTTCTCAATAGTGTAATAAAGTTTGGCTCAAAGTGATTATGAAATGTATTCTATATCTGTTTTAAGATAACTAAAATTGATTTTACCAATTTTAGTTTGATTGCAGAAACAGCTGCAGCCTGATGTTCAGCGCTCTCCAATTCTCTTCGACAGAACAAATACCGGTGTCAATTTAGCAAGGTTATAAGACAGAGCCGTGGACGGGACTGGAACCAGAAATATCGTGAATGAAAGGCAGATGTATTATTCATTAGACCATTCTATAGGGTGTAAAATGCAGTAACATACCTCTAATTAACGAAATAAATACATGTGTAGATGTTTTGTTAAAGATGTTCAAAACTGTCCAGTAATTATTTTGTTCATTATAAATGTCATCAATGTGAATAGTTCGCATTTGAATCAGACATCTTAACATAAGATAAGCAAACTATTGTGCTGAAAAGGGGTGTGGGTGGAGTAATGACACTTAGAACAGCCTGGATATTGGGCTAGCATTGCAGCAAAGTGGCAGGTGGCACTTACTTCTGATCAATATATATGCAGAAACATGCTCAGTAGCAAAAAGTTTAAACATAAACCCGGTTTAGTTTGTGCTTTGATTGTGATTGTGATCAAGATTGTGCTTTGTTCAATCACTGTTTTTTGACTACTATAAAATCAGCAATCAAGTCCCTGTTTTAAACCCAATCCCGACCTAAAACTGTATCAAACCCCATCCCCGCCTGCCTCTGTATCAAACTCCATCCACGCTTGCCCCTGTATCAAACCCCATTCGCTCCCTTCCCCTGTATCAAAGCCAATCCCTACCCTTGTATCAACCTCATCCCCGCATGGTCGTGTAACAAACCCTATCTCCTTCTGTCTCTCTATCAAACCAAATCACAACTTCTCCCTATTTCAAACCTCATCTCAGCGTGCCCCTGTATCAAATCCCAGCTCCTCTTGTCACTGTAACAAAACCAATCCCCGTCTGCCCATGTATCAAACCTCATCCCCTACTGTCCCTGTAACAAACCCCATCCCCGTCTGCCCATGTATCACACATCATCCCCTACTGTCACTGTAACAAACCCAATCCCCGTCTGCCCATGTATCACACATCATCCCCTCCTGTCACTGTAACAAACCCCATCCCAATCTGCCCAAGTATCACACATCATCCCCTCCTGTCACTGTAACAAACCCCATCCCCATCTGCCCATGTATCACACATCATCCCCTCCTGTCACTGTAACAAACCCAATCCCCATCTGCCCATGTATCACACATCATCCCCTCCTGTCACTGTAGCAAACCCAATCCCCATCTGCCCATGTATCACACATCATCCCCTCCTGTCACTGTAACAAACCCCATCCCCATCTGCCCATGTATCACACATCATCCCCTCCTGTCACTGTAACAAACCCCATCCCCATCTGCCCATGTATCACACATCATCCCCTCCTGTCACTGTAACAAACCCCATCCCCATCTGCCCATGTATCACACATCATCCCGTACTGTTACTGTAACAAACCCCATCCCCGTCTGCCCATGTATCACACCTCATCCCGTACTGTCACTGTAACAAACCCAATCCCCGTCTGCCCATGTATCAAACCTCATCCCCTCCTGTCACTGTAACAAACCCAATCCCCATCTGCCCATGTATCACACCTCATCCCCTACTGTCACTGTAACAAACCCAATCCCCGTCTGCCCATATATCACACCTCATCCCCTACTGTCCCTGTAACAAACCCCATCCCCGTCTGCCCATGTATCAAACCTCATCCCCTCCTGTCACTGTAACAAACCCAATCCCCATATGCCCATGTATCAAACCTCATCCCCTCCTGTCACTGTAACAAACCCCATCCCCATCTGCCCATGTATCACACATCATCCACTCCTGTCACTGTAACAAACCCAATCCCCATCTGCCATGTATCACACATCATCCCCTCCTGTCACTGTAACAAACCCCATCCCCATCTGCCCATGTATCACACATCATCCCCTCCTGTCACTGTAACAAACCCCATCCCCTCCTGTCACTGTAACAAACCCAATCCCCGTCTGCCCATATAGCAAACCTCATCCCCTCCTGTCACTGTAACAAACCCAATCCCCATCTGCCCATGTATCAAACCTCATCCCCTCCTGTCACTGTAACAAACCCCATCCCCATCTGCCCATGTATCACACATCATCCCCTCCTGTCACTGTAACAAACCCCATCTCCTACTGTCACTGTAACAAACCCAATCCCCGTCTGCCCATGTATCACACCTCATCCCCTCCTGTCACTGTAACAAACCCAATCCCCGTCTGCCCATGTATCACACCTCATCCCCTCCTGTCACTGTAACAAACCCAATCCCCGTCTGCCCATGTATCAAACCTCATCCCCTCCTATCACTGTAACAAACCCAATCCCCATCTGCCCATGTATCAAACCTCACCCCCTCCTGTCACTGTAACAAACCCCATCCCCATCTGCCCCTGTATCACACATCATCCCCTCCTGTCACTGTAACAAACCCCATCCCCTCCTGTCACTGTAACAAACCCAATCCCCGTCTGCCCATATATCACACCTCATCCCCTACTGTCACTGTAACAAACCCCATCCCCGTCTGCCCATGTATCAAACCTCATCCCCTCCTGTCACTGTAACAAACCCAATCCCCGTCTGCCCATGTATCAAACCTCATCCCCTCCTGTCACTGTAACAAACCCCATCCCCATCTGCCCATGTATCACACATCATCCCCTCCTGTCACTGTAACAAACCCCATCCCCTCCTGTCACTGTAAAAAAAACCCATCCCCGTCTGCCCATATATCACACCTCATCCCCTACTGTCACTGTAACAAACCCAATCCCCGTCTGCCCATGTATCACACCTCATCCCCTCCTGTCACTGTAACAAACCCCATCCCCATCTGCCCATGTATCACACCTCGTCCCTTACTGTCACTTTAACAAACCCAATCCCCGCCTGCCCATGTATCACACCTCATCCCCTCCTGTCAGTGTAACAAACCCCATCCCCGTTTGCCCCGGTATCACACCTCATCCCCTACTGTCACTGTAACAAACCCCATCCCCATCTGCCCCGGTATCAAACCTCATCCACTCCTGTCACTTTAACAAACCCCATCCCCGTCTGCCCATGTATCACACCTCATCCCCTCCTGTCCCGGTAACAAACCCCATCCCCTCTGCCCATGTATCACACCTCATCCCCTCCTGTCCCTTTAAAAAAACCAATCCCAGTCTGCCCATGTATCACACCTCATCCCCTACTGTCACTGTAACAAACCCCATCCCCTACTGTCACTGTAACAAACCCCATCCCCGTCTGCCCATGTATCACACCTCATCCCCTACTGTCACTGTAACAAACCCAATCCCCGTCTGCCCATGTATCACACCTCATCCCCTACTGTCACTGTAACAAACCCCATCCCGATCTGCCCAGGTATCACACCTCATCCCCTACTGTCACTGTAACAAACCCAATCCCCGTCTGCCCATGTATCACACCTCATCACCTACTGTCACTGTAACAAACCCCATCCCCATCTGCCCATGTATCACACCTCATCCCCTACTGTCACTGTAACAAACCCAATCCCTGTCTGCCCATGTATCACACCTCATCCCCTCCTGCCCCGGTAACAAACCCCATCCACGTCTGTCCCGGTATCACACCTCATCCCCTACTGTCACTGTAACAAACCCCATCCCCATCTGCCCCGGTATCACACCTCATCCCCTCCTGTCACTTTAACAAACCCCATCCCAGTCTGCCCATGTATCACACCTCATCCCCTACTGTCACTGTAACAAACCCAATCCCCGTCTGCCCATGTATCACACCTCATCCCCTACTGTCACTGTAACAAACCACATCCCCATCTGCCGCGGTATCACACCTCATCCCCTCCTGTCACTTTAACAAACCCCATCCCCGTCTGCCCATGTATCACACCTCATCCCCTACTGTCACTGTAACAAACCCAATCCCCGTCTGCCCATGTATCACACCTCATCCCCTACTGTCACTGTAACAAACCCCATCCCCGTCTGCACCGTTATCACACCTCATCCCCTCCTGTCACTTTAACAAACCCCATCCCCGTCTTCCCATGTATCACACCTCATCCCCTACTGTCCCTGTAACAAACCTCATCCCCGTCTGCCCATGTATCACACCTCATCCCCTCCTGTCCCTGTAACAAACCCCATCCCCGTCTGCCCATGTATCACACCTCATCCCCTACTGTCACTGTAACAAACCCAATCCCCGTCTGCCCATGTATCACACCTCATCCCCTACTGTCCCTGTAACAAACCCAATCACTGTCTGCCCATGTATCACACCTCACCCCCTCCTGTCCCGGTAACAAACCCCATCCCCGTATGCCCCGGTATCACACCTCATCCCCTACTGTCACTGTAACAAACCCAATCCCCATCTGCCCATGTATCACACCCCATCCCCTACTGTCCCTGTAACAAACCCAATTACTGTCTGCCCATGTATCACACCTCATCCCCTCCTGTCCCGGTAGCAAACCCCATCCCCGTATGCCCCGGTATCACACCTCATCCCCTACTGTCACTGTAACAAACCCCATCCCCGTCTGCCCATGTATCAAACCTCATCCCCTACTGTCACTGTAACAAACCCCATCCCCGTCTGCCCATGTATCACACCTCATCCCCTCCTGTCACTGTAACAAACCCCATCCCCGTCTGCCCATGTATCACACCTCATCCCCTACTGTCACTGTAACAAACCCCATCCCCATCTGCCCCGGTATCACACCTCATCCCCTCCTGACACATTAAAAATCCCATTCCCCGTCTGCCCATGTATCACACCTCATCCCCTACTGTCACTGTAACAAACCCCATCCTCTCCTGTCGTTGTAACAAAGCCAATCCCCGTCTACCCATATATCACACCTCATCCCCTACTGTCACTGTAACAAACCCAATCCCCCTCTGCCCATGTATCACACCTCATCCCCTACTGTCACTCTAACAAACCCAATCCCCGTCTGCCCATGTATCACACCCCATCCCGTACTGTCACTGTAACAAACCCAATCCCCGTCTGCCCATGTATCACACCTTATCCCCTACTGTCAATGTAACAAACCCCATCCCCGTTTGCTCATGTATAAAACCTCATCCCCTACTGTCACTGTAACAAACCCCATCCCCGTCTGCCCATGTATCACACCTCATCCCCTCCTGTCACTGTATCAAACCCCATCCCTGTCTGCCCATGTATCAAACCTCATCCCCTATTGTCACTGTAACACACCCCATCCCCATCTGCCCATAAATCACACCTCATCCCCTCCTGTCACTGTAACAAACCCCATCCCCGTCTGCCCATGTATCAAACCTCATCCCCTCCTGTCACTGTAACACACCCCATCCCCATCTGCCCATAAATCACACCTCATCCCCTCCTGTCACTGTAACAAACCCCATCCCCGTCTGCCCATGTATCAAACCTCATCCCCTCCTGTCACTGTAACAAACCCCATCCCCGTCTGCCCATGTATCAAACCTCATCTCCTCCTGTCACTGTAACAAACCCAATCTCCGTCTGCCCATGTATCAAACCTCATCCCCTACTGTCACTGTAACAAACCCAATCCCCGTATGTCCATATATCACACCTCATCCCCTACTGTCCCTGTAACAAACCCCATCCACGTCTGCCCATGTATCAAACCTCATCCCCTCCTGTCACTGTAACAAACCCAATCCCCGTCTGCCCATGTATCACACCTCATCCCCTCCTGTCACTGTAACAAACCCAATCCCCGTCTGCCCATATATCACACCTCATCCCCTCCTGTCACTGTAACAAACCCAATCCCCGTCTGCCCATATATCACACCTCATCCCCTACTGTCCCTGTAACAAACCCAATCCCCGTCTGCCCATGTATCACACCTCATCCCCTCCTGTCACTGTAACAAACCCAATCCCCGTCTGCCCATGTATCACACCTCATCCCCTCCTGTCACTGTAACAAACCCAATCCCCGTCTGCCCATGTATCACACCTCATCCCCTACTGTCACTTTAACAAACCCAATCCCTGTCTGCCCATGTATCACACCCCATCCCGTACTGTTACTATAACAAACCCAATCCCCGTCTGCCCATGTATCACACATCATCCCCTCCTGTCACTGTAACAAACCCAATCCCCGTCTGCCCATGTATCAAACCTCATCCCCTCCTGTCCCGGTAACAAACCCCATCCACGTCTGTCCCGGTATCACACCTCATCCCCTACTGTCACTGTAACAAACCCCATCCCCATCTGCCCATGTATCACACCTCATCCCCTCCTGTCACTTTAACAAACCCCATCCCCGTCTGCCCATGTATCACACCTCATCCCCTACTGTCACTGTAACAAACCCAATCCCCGTCTGCCCATGTATCACACCTCATCCCCTACTGTCACTGTAACAAACCCCATCCCCATCTGCCCATGTAACAAACCTCATCCCCTTACTGTCACTGTAACAAACCCCATCCCCGTCTGCCCATGTATCAAACCTCATCACCTACTGTCACTGTAACAAACCCCATCCCTGTCTGCCCATGTATCACACCTCACCCCCTCCTGTCACTCTAACAAACCCAATCCCCGTCTGCCCATGTATCACACCTCATCCCCTACTGTCACTGTAACAAACCCCATCCCCGTCTGCCCATGTATCACACCTCATCCCCTCCTGTCACTGTAACAAACCCAATCCCCGTCTGCCCATGTATCACACCTCATCCCCTACTGTCCCTGTAACAAACCCCATCCCCGTCTGCCCATGTATCACACCTCATCCCCTCCTGTCACTGTAACAAACCCAATCCCCATCTGCCCATGTATCACACCTTATCCCCTACTGTCACTGTGACAAACCCAATCCCCGTCTGCCCATGTATCACACGTCATCCCCTACTGTCACTGTAACAAACCCCATCCTCTCCTGTCGCTGTAACAAAGCCAATCCCCGTCTACCCATATATCACACCTCATCCCCTACTGTCACTGTAACAAACCCAATCCCCCTCTGCCCATGTATCACACATCATCCCGTACTGTTACTTTAACAAACCCCATCCCCGTCTGCCAATGTATCACACCTCATCCCGTACTGTCACTGTAACAAACCCAATCCCCGTCTGCCCATGTATCAAACCTCATCCCCTCCTGTCACTGTAACAAACCCAATCCCCCTCTGCCCATGTATCACACCTCATCCCCTACTGCCACTGTAACAAACCCCATCCTCTCTTGTCGCTGTAACAAACCCAATCCCCCTCTGCCCATGTATCACACCTCATCCCCTCCTGTCACTCTAACAAACCCAATCCCTGTCTGCCCATGTATCAAACCTCATCCCCTACTGTCACTGTAACAAACCCAATCCCCGTATGTCCATATATCACACCTCATCCCCTACTGTCCCTGTAACAAACCCCATCCCCGTCTGCCCATGTATCAAACCTCATCCCCTCCTGTCACTGTAACAAACCCAATCCCCGTCTGCCCATATATCACACCTCATCCCCTCCTGTCACTGTAACAAACCCAATCCCCGTCTGCCCATGTATCACACCTCATCCCCTCCTGTCACTGTAACAAACCCAATCCCCGTCTGCCCATGTATCACACCTCATCCCCTACTGTCCCTGTAACAAACCCAATCCCCGTCTGCCCATGTATCACACCTCATCCCCTCCTGTCACTGTAACAAACCCAATCCCCGTCTGCCCATGTATCACACCTCATCCCCTCCTGTCACTGTAACAAACCCAATCCCCCTCTGCCCATGTATCACACCTCATCCCCTACTGTCACTGTAACAAACCCAATCCCTGTCTGCCCATGTATCACACCCCATCCCGTACTGTCACTGTAACAAACCCAATCCCCGTCTGCCCATGTATCACACCTCATCCCCTCCTGTCACTGTAACACACCCAATCCCCGTCTGCCCATGTATCAAACCTCATCCCCTCCTGTCCCGGAAACAAACCCCATCCACGTCTGTCCCGGTATCACACCTCATCCCCTACTGTCACTGTAACAAACCCCATCCCCATCTGCCCCGGTATCACACCTCATCCCCTCCTGTCACTTTAACAAACCCCATCCCCGTCTGCCCATGTATCACACCTCATCCCCTACTGTCACTGTAACAAACCCAATCCCCGTCTGCCCATGTATCACACCTCATCCCCTACTGTCACTGTAACAAACCCCATCCCCATCTGCCCATGTAACAAACCTCATCCCCTACTGTCACTGTAACAAACCCCATCCCCGTCTGCCCATGTATCAAACCTCATCACCTACTGTCACTGTAACTAACCCCATCCCTGTCTGCCCATGTATCACACCTCACCCCCTCCGGTCACTCTAACAAACCCAATCCCCGTCTGCCCATGTATCACACCTCATCCCGTACTGTCACTGTAACAAACCCCATCCCCGTCTGCCCATGTATCACACCTCATCCCCTCCTGTCACTGTAACAAACCCAATCCCCGTCTGCCGATATATCACACCTCATCCCCTACTGTCCCTGTAACAAACCCCATCCCCGTCTGCCCATGTATCACACCTCATCCCCTCCTGTCACTGTAACAAACCCAATCCCCGTCTGCCCATGTATCACACCTCATCCCCTACTGTCACTGTAACAAACCCAATCCCCGTCTGCCCATGTATCACACCTCATCCCCTACTGTCACTGTAACAAACCCCATCCTCTCCTGTCGCTGTAACAAAGCCAATCCCCGTCTACCCATATATCACACCTCATCCCCTACTGTCACTTTATCAAACCCAATCCCCCTCTGCCCATGTATCACACATCATCCCCTACTGTCACTGTAACAAACCCCATCCCCGTCTGCCCATGTATCACACCTCATCCCCTCCTGTCACTGTAACAAACCCAATCCCCGTCTGCCCATGTATCAAACCTCATCCCCTCCTGTCACTGTAACAAACCCAATCCCCGTCTGCCCATGTATCACACCTCATCCCCTACTGCCACTGTAACAAACCCCATCCTCTCTTGTCGCTGTAACAAACCCAATCCCCCTCTGCCCATGTATCACACCTCATCCCCTCCTGTCACTCTAACAAACCCAATCCCTGTCTGCCCATGTATCACACCCCATCCCGTACTGTTACTATAACAAACCCAATCCCCATCTGCCCATGTATCACACCTCATCCCCTCCTGTCACTCTAACAAACCCAATCCCAGTCTGCCCATATATCACACGTCATCCCCTCCTGTCACTGTAACAAACCCAATCCCCGTCTGCCCATGTATCACACCTCATCCCCTCCTGTCACTGTAACAAACCCAATCCCCGTCTGCCCATATATCACACCTCATCCCCTCCTGTCACTGTAACAAACCCAATCCCCGTCTGCCCATGTATCACACCTCATCCCCTCCTGTCACTGTAACAAACCCAATCCCCGTCTGCCCATGTATCACACCTCATCCCCTACTGTCCCTGTAACAAACCCAATCCCCGTCTGCCCATGTATAACACCTCATCCCCTCCTGTCACTGTAACAAACCCAATCCCCGTCTGCCCATGTATCACACCTCATCCCCTCCTGTCACTGTAACAAACCCAATCCCCCTCTGCCCAAGTATCACACCTCATCCCCTACTGTCACTGTAACAAACCCCATCCCCGTCTGCCCATGTATCACACCTCATCCCCTACTGTCACTGAACCAAACCCCATCCCTGTCTGCCCATGTATCACACCTCATCCCCTCCTGTCACTGTAACAAACCCAATCCCCGTCTGCCCATATATCACACCTCATCCCCTACTGTCCCTGTAACAAACCCAATCCCCGTCTGCCCATGTATCACACCTCATCCCCTCCTGTCACTGTAACAAACCCAATCCCCGTCTGCCCATGTATCACACCTCATCCCCTCCTGTCACTGTAACAAACCCAATCCCCCTCTGCCCATGTATCACACCTCATCCCCTACTGTCACTTTAACAAACCCAATCCCCGTCTGCCCATGTATCACACCCCATCCCGTACTGTTACTATAACAAACCCAATCCCCGTCTGCCCATGTATCACACCTCATCCCCTCCTGTCACTGTAACAAACCCAATCCCCGTCTGCCCATGTATCACACCTCATCCCCTCCTGTCCCGGAAACAAACCCCATCCACGTCTGTCCCGGTATCACACCTCATCCCCTACTGTCACTGTAACAACCCCATCCCCATCTGCCCCGGTATCACACCTCATCCCCTCCTGTCACTTTAACAAACCCATCCCCGTCTGCCCATGTATCACACCTCATCCCCTACTGTCACTGTAACAAACCCAATCCCCGTCTGCCCATGTATCACACCTCACCCCTACTGTCACTGTAACAAACCCCATCCCCATCTGCCCATGTAACAAACCTCATCCCCTACTGTCACTGTAACAACCCCATCCCCGTCTGCCCATGTATCAAACCTCATCACCTACTGTCACTGTAACTAACCCATCCCTGTCTGCCCATGTATCACACCTCACCCCCTCCGGTCACTCTAAACAACCCAATCCCCTCTGCCCATGTATCACACCTCATCCCCTACTGTCACTGTAACAAACCCCATCCCCGTCTGCCCATGTATCACACCTCATCCCCTCCTGTCACTGTAACAAACCCAATCCCCGTCTGCCCATATATCACACCTCATCCCCTACTGTCACTGTAACAAACCCCATCCCCGTCTGCCCATGTATCACACCTCATCCCCTCCTGTCACTGTAACAAACCCAATCCCCATCTGCCCATGTATCACACCTCATCCCCTACTGTCACTGTAACAAACCCAATCCCCGTCTGCCCATGTATCACACCTCATCCCCTACTGTCACTGTAACAAACCCCATCCTCTCCTGTCGCTGTAACAAAGCCAATCCCCGTCTACCCATATATCACACCTCATCCCCTACTGTCACTGTAACAAACCCAATCCCCCTCTGCCCATGTACACACATCATCCCGTACTGTTACTTTAACAAACCCCATCCCCGTCTGCCAATGTATCACACTCATCCGTACTGTCACTGTAACAAACCCAATCCCCGTCTGCCCATGTATCAAACCTCATCCCCTCCTGTCACTGTAACAAACCCAATCCCCCTCTGCCCATGTATCACCTCATCCCCTACTGCCACTGTAACAAACCCCATCCTCTCTTGTCGCTGTAACAAACCCAATCCCCCTCTGCCCATGTATCACACCTCATCCCTCCTGTCACTCTAACAAACCCAATCCCTGTCTGCCCATGTATCACACCCCATCCCGTACTGTTACTATAACAAACCCAATCCCATCTGCCCATGTATCACACCTCATCCCCTCCTGTCACTGTAACAAACCCAATCCCAGTCTGCCCATGTATCACACCTCATCCCCTCCTGTCACTGTAACAAACCCAATCCCCGTCTGCCCATGTATCACACCTCATCCCCTCCTGTCACTGTAACAAACCCAATCCCCGTCTGCCCATATATCACACCTCATCCCCTCCTGTCACTGTAACAAACCCAATCCCCGTCTGCCCATGTATCACACCTCATCCCCTCCTGTCACTGTAACAAACCCAATCCCCGTCTGCCCATGTATCACACCTCATCCCCTACTGTCCCTGTAACAAACCCAATCCCCGTCTGCCCATGTATCACACCTCATCCCCTCCTGTCACTGTAACAAACCCATCCCCGTCAGCCCATGTATCACACCTCATCCCCTCCTGTCACTGTAAAAACCCAATCCCCCTCTGCCCATGTATCACACCTCATCCCCTACTGTCCCTGTAACAAACCCAATCCCCCTCTGCCCATGTATCACACCTCATCCCCTCCTGTCACTGTAACAAACCCAATCCCCGTCTGCCCATGTATCAAACCCAATCCCCGTCTGCCCATGTATCACACCTCATCCCCTACTGTCCCTGTAACAAACCCAATCCCCGTCTGCCCATGTATCACACCTCATCCCCTCCTGTCACTGTAACAAACCCAATCCCCGTCTGCCCATGTATCACACCTCATCCCCTCCTGTCACTGTAACAAACCCAATCCCCGTCTGCCCATGTATCACACCTCATCCCCTCCTGTCACTGTAACAAACCCCATCCCCGTCTGCCCATGTATCACACCTCATCCCCTCCTGTCACTGTAACAAACCCAATCCCCCTCTGCCCATGTATCAAACCTCATCCCCTACTGTCACTCTAACAAACCCAATCCCCGTCTGCCCATGTATCACACCTCATCCCGTACTGTCACTGTAACAAACCCCATCCCCGTCTGCCCATGTATCACACCTCATCCCCTCCTGTCACTGTAACAAACCCAATCCCCGTCTGCCCATGTATCAAACCTCATCTCCTCCTGTCACTGTAACAAACCCAATCTCCGTCTGCCCATGTATCAAACCTCATCCCATACTGTCTCTGTAACAAACCCAATCCCCGTCTGCCCATATATCACACCTCATCCCCTACTGTCACTGTAACAAACCCCATCCCCGTCTGCCCATGTATCACACCTCATCCCCTACTGTCCCTGTAACAAACCCCATCCCCGTCTGCTCATGTATCACAACCTCATCCCCTACTGTCACTGTAACAAACCCAATCCCCATCTGCCCATGTATCACACCTCATCCCCTACTGTCACTGTAACAAACCCAATCCCCGTCTGCCCATGTATCACACATTATCCCCTACTGTCACTGTAACAAACCCCATCCTCTCTTGTCGCTGTAACAAAGCCAATCCCCGTCTACCCATAGATCATACCCCATCCCCGTCTGCCCATGTATCACACCTCATCCCCTACTGTCACTGAACCAAACCCAATCCCTGTCTGCCCATGTATCACACCCCATCCCGTACTGTTACTATAAACAAACCCATCCCCGTCTGCCCATGTATCAACCTCATCCCCTCCTGTCACTGTAACAAACCCAATCCCAGTCTGCCCATGTATCACACCTCATCCCCTCCTGTCACTAACAAACCCAATCCCAGTTGCCCATATATCACACGTCATCCCCTCCTGTCACTGTAACAAACCCAATCCCCGTCTGCCCATATATCACACCTCATCCCCTCCTGTCACTGTAACAAACCCAATCCCCGTCTGCCCATTATCACACCTCATCCCCTCCTGTCACTGTAACAAAACCCAATCCCCGTCTGCCCATGTATCACACCTCATCCCCTCCTGTCACTGTAACAAACCCAATCCCCGTCTGCCCATGTATCACACCTCATCCCCTCCTGTCCCTGTAACAAACCCAATCCCCGTCTGCCCATGTATAACACCTCATCCCCTCCTGTCACTTTAACAAACCCAATCCCCGTCAGCCCATGTATCACACCTCTCCCCTCCTGTCACTGTAACAAACCCAATCCCCCTCTGCCCAAGTATCACACCTCATCCCCTACTGTCCCTGTAACAAACCCAATCCCCTCTGCCATGTATCACACCTCATCCCCTCCTGTCACTGTAACAAACCAATCCCGTCTGCCCATGTATCACACCTCATCCCCTCCTGTCACTGTAACAAACCCAATCCCCGTCTGCCCATGTATCACACCTCATCCCCTACTGTCCCTGTAACAAACCCAATCCCCGTCTGCCCATGTATCACACCTCATCCCCTCCTGTCACTGTAACAAACCCAATCCCCGTCAGCCCCATGTATCACACTCATCCCCTCCTGTCACTGTAACAAACCCAATCCCCGTCTGCCCATGTATCACACCTCATCCCCTCCTGTCACTGTAACAAACCCCATCCCCGTCTGCCCATGTATCACACCTATCCCCTCCTGTCACTGTAACAAACCCAATCCCCCTCAGCCCATGTATCAAACCTCATCCCCTACTGTCACTCTAACAAACCCAATCCCGTCTGCCCATGTATCACACCTCATCCCGTACTGTCACTGTAACAAACCCCATCCCCGTCTGCCCATGTATCACACCTCATCCCCTCCTGTCACTGTAACAAACCCAATCTCCGTCTGCCCATGTATCAAACCTCATCTCCTCCTGTCACTGTAACAAACCCAATCTCCGTCTGCCCATGTATCAAACCTCATCCCATACTGTCTCTGTAACAAACCCAATCCCCGTCTGCCATATATCACACCTCATCCCCTACTGTCACTGTAACAAAACCCCATCCCCGTCTGCCCATGTATCACACCTCATCCCCTACTGTCCCTGTAACAAACCCCATCCCCGTCTGCTCATGTATCACACCTCTTCCCCTACTGTCACTGTAACAAACCCAATCCCCGTCTGCCCATGTATCACACCTCATCCCCTACTGTCACTGTAACAAACCCAATCCCCGTTGCCCATGTATCACACATTATCCCCTACTGTCACTGTAACAAACCCCATCCTCTTGTCGCTGTAACAAAGCCAATCCCCGTCTACCCATAGATCATACCTCATCCCCTACTGTCACTGTAACAAACCCAATCCCCCTCTGCCCATGTACACCTCATCCCCTACTGTCACTCTAACAAACCCAATCCCTGTCTGCCCATGTATCACACCCCATCCCGTACTGTCACTATAACAAACCCAATCCCCGTCTGCCCATGTATCACACCTCATCCCCTCCTGTCACTGTAACAAACCCAATCCCCGTCTGCCCATATATCACACGTCATCCCCTCCCCTGTCACTGTAACAAACCCAATCCCCGTCTGCCCATATATCACACCTCATCCCCTCCTGTCACTGTAACAAACCCAATCCCCGTCTGCCCATATATCACACTCATCCCCTCCTGTCACTGTAACAAACCCAATCCCGTCTGCCCATATATCACACCTCATCCCGTCCTGTCACTTTAACAAACCCAATCCCCGTCTGCCCATGTATCACACTCATCCCCTCCTGTTACTGTAACAAACCCAATCCCCGTCTGCCCATGTATCACACTCATCCCCTACTGTCACTTTAACAAACCCAATCCCCGTCTGCATATGTATCACACCTCATCCCCTACTGTCACTTTAACAAACCCAATCCCCGTCTGCCCATGTATCACACCTCATCCCCTACTGTCCTGTAACAAACCAAATCCCCGTCTGCCCATATATCACACCTCATCCCCTCCTGTCACTGTAACAAACCCAATCCCCGTCTGCCCATGTATCACACCTCATCCCCTCCTGTCACTGTAACAAACCCAATCCCCCTCTGCCCATGTATCACACCTCATCCCCTACTGTCACTGTAACAAACCCCATCCCCGTCTGCCCATGTATCACACCTCATCCCCTCCTGTCACTTTAACAAACCCCATCCCCCTCTGCCCATGTATCACACCTCATCCCCTCCTGTCACTGTAACAAACCCAATCCCCGTCTGCCCATGTATCAAACCTCATCCCCTCCTGTCACTGTAACAAACCCAATCCCCGTCTGCCCATGTATCACACCTCAGATCCTACTGTCACTGTAACAAACCCAATCCCGTCTGCCCATGTATCACACTCATCCCCTACTGTCACTGTAACAAACCCTTTCCCCGTCTGCCAAGTTATCACACCTCATCCCCTCCTGTCGCGGTAACAAACCCCATCCCCGTCTGCCCCGGTATCACACCTCATCCCCTACTGTCACTGTAACAAACCCCATCCCCGTCTGCGCATTTATCAAACCTCATCCCCTTCTGTCACTGTAACAAACCCCATCCCCGTCTCCATGTATCACACCTCATCCCCTACTGTCACTGAAACTAACCCCATCCCTGTCTGCCCATGTATCACACCTCATCCCCCTGTCACTGTAACAAACCCAATCCCCGTCTGCCCATGTACAACACCTCATCCCCTCCTGTAACTGTAACAAACCCCATCCCCGTCTGCCCATGTATCACACCTCATCCCCTACTGTCACTGTAACAAACCCAATCCCCCTCTGCCCATGTATCACACCTCATCCCCTCCTGTCACTGTAACAAACCCAATCCCCGTCTGCCCATGTATCACACCTCATCCCGTACTGTCACTGTAACAAACCCCATCCCCGTCTGCCCATGTATCACACCTCATCCCCTACTGTCACTGTAACAAACCCAATCCCCGTCTGCCCATGTATCAAACCTCATCCCCTCCTGTCACTGTAACAAACCCAATCCCCGTCTGCCCATGTATCAAACTCATCCCTACTGTCACTGTAACAAACCCAATCACCGTCTGCCCATATATCACACCTCATCCCTACTGTCACTGTAACAAACCCCATCCCCGTCTGCCCATGTATCACACCTCATCCCCTCCTGTCACTGTAACAAACCCAATCCCTGTCTGCCCATGTATCAAACCTCATCCCCTACTGTCAGTGTAACAAACACAATCCCCGTCTGCCCATGTATCACACCTCATCCCCTCCTGTTGCTGTATCACACCTCTTCCCCTTCTGTCACTGTAACAAACCCCATCCCCGTCTGCTCCGGTATCACACCTCATCCCCTTCTGTCCCTGTAACAAACCCATTCCCGTCTGCCCATGTATCACACCTCATCCCCTCCTGTCACTGTAACAAACCCCATCCCCTTTTGCCCATGTATCAAACCTCATCCCCTACTGTCACTGTAACAAACCCTATCCCCGTCTGCCCCGGTATCACACCTCATCCCCTCCTGTCACTGTAACAAACCCCATCCCTGTCTGCCCATGTATCAAACCTCATCCCCTCCTGTCAGTGTAACAAAACACAATCCCCGTCTGCCATGTACACACCTCATCCCCTCCTGTTGCTGTATCACACCTCTTCCCCTACTGTCACTGTAACAAACCCCATCCCCGTCTGCCCCGGTATCACACCTCATCCCCTCCTGTCCCTGTAACAAACCCCATTCCCGTCTGCCCATGTATCAAATCTCATCCCCTCCTGTCCCTGTAACAAACCCCATCCCCGAATGCCCGTGTATCACACCTCATCCCCTACTGTCACTGTAACAAACCCCATCCCGTCTGCCCATGTATCAAACCTCATCCCCTCCTGTCACTGTAACAAACCCAATCCCCGTCTGCCCATGTATCACACCTCATCCCCTACTGTCACTGTAACAAACCCCATCCCCGTCTGCCCATGTATCACACCTCATCCCCTACTGTCACTGTAACAAACCCCATCCCCGTCTGCCCATGTATCACACCTCATCCCCTACTGTCACTGTAACAAACCCCATCCCCGTCTGCCCATGTATCACACCTCATCCCCTACTGTCACTGTAAAAACCCAATCCCCGTCTGCCCATATATCACACCTCATCCCCTACTGTCACTGTAACAAACCCCCATCCCCGCTGCCCATGTATCACACCTCATCCCCTACTGTCACTGTAACAAACCCCATCCCCGTTTGGCCCATGTATCACACCTCATCCTCTACTGTCACTGTAACAAACCCCATCCCCTTCTGCCCATGTATCACACCTCATTCCCTACTGTCAATGTAACAAACCCCATCCCCGTTTGCTCATGTATAAAACCTCATCCCCTACTGTCACTGTAACAAACCCCATCCCCGTCTGCCCATGTATCACACTCATCCCCTCCTGTCACTGTATCAAACCCCATCCCTGTCTGCCATGTATCAAACCTCATCCCCTCCTGTCACTGTAACAAACCCCATCCCCATCTGCCCATAAATAACACCTCTTCCCTCCTGTCACTGTAACAAACCCCATCCCCGTCTGCCCATGTATCAAACCTCATCCCCTCCTGTCACTGTAACAAACCCCATCCCCGTCTGCCCATGTATCACACCTCATCCCCTAATGTCACTGTAACAAACCCAATCCCCGTCTGCCCATGTATCACACCTCATCCCCTCTGCCCTGTATCACACCTCATCCCCTACTGTCACTGTAACAAACCCCATTCCGTCTGCCAGGTATCAAACCTCATCCCCTCCAGTCCCTGTAACAAACCCCATCCCCGTTTGCCCATGTATCACACCTCATCCCCTACTGTCACTGTAACAAACCCCATCCCGTCTGCCCATGTATCACACCTCATCCCCTCCTGTCACTGTAACAAACCCCATCCCCGTCTGCCCCGGTATCACACCTCATCCCCTCCTGTCCCTGTAACAAACCCCATCCCCGTCTGCCCCGGTATCACACCTCATCCCCTCCTGTCCCTGTAACAAACCCCATCCCGTCTGCCCATGTATCACACCTCATCCCCTCCTGTCACTGTAACAAACCCCATCCCCGTCTGCCCCGGTATCACACCTCATCCCCTCCTGTCACTGTAACAAACCCCATCCCCGTCTGCCCATGTATCACACCTCATCCCCTACTGTCCCTGTAACAAACCCCATCCCCGTCTGCCCATGTATCACACCTCATCCCCTCCTGTCCCTGTATCAAACCTCATCCCCTCCTGTCCCTGTAACAAACCCATCCCCGTCTGCCCATGTATCACACCTCATCCCCTCCTGTCACTGTAACAAACCCATCCCCGTCTGCCCATGTATCACACCTCATCCCCTCCTGTCACTGTAACAAACCCAATCCCCGTCTGCCCGGTATCAAACACCAACCAGCCTGCTTCTGTATCAAATCCCATCCACCCTGCCCCTGTATCACACCCAATCCCCGCATTTCCCCTTTAATCAAACCCCATCCCTGAAGTTGTCACTGTCTTCTGATCAAGTTTGCAATTTGTTCAATCCCTGTTATGTTTGACTACTATGAAGTAGCAATAGTGTCCCAGAATCAAACCCCATCCCGTATTGCCCCTGGATCAAACCCCATCCCCACCTGCCCCTGTATTTAACACCATGCCACCGCATTCCTGTATGAAAACCCATCCCCGCTTCCCCTTTTATCAAAACCCCATCCCGCCTGACCCTGTTTCAAACCCCAGCTCCTTTGACCCTGTATCAAACCCCATCTTCTCCTGCCCCTTTATCAAACCCCATACCCGCTCGCCCCTGTAGCAAACCCTATCCCCGCTTGCCCATGTATCAAACCCCTTCCCCGCCTGACCCTGTATCAAACCCAATCCCTGTCTGCCCTGTACCAAACCCCAACCGCCCAGCCCCTGTATCAAACCCAACCCCCGCTTGT
>NC_069129.1:1435000-1551002 GCF_026914265.1 Mya arenaria | reverse complement strand
TATGAAGGTGGCTGGCCCAAAATTTTTAGCATCTGGGCGTCTTGTTCACCAAAATGGGGGCAGGCCTCGGTGGGTTGGGCTAGGTGCATTTCCCAAAAAGGCTGGGTTTTTTCGGGGGAACTTTTTTACAATAACGTGCTGGGAATGTTGGGCCCTGACCCCCCCACTGGGGGTAGTGGGGGGGGCCGTTCATTTGGGCCCAAAGCTTGGACAGCCCGTACACAAGGCGGCTGCCAAAGTCGAGTAGGCTCTCATGGCTAAGTCTAAAAGTGGATGCCAACAGTTAGATGGCTGTCAATTGCCAGTCTGGATCTAACTGGTAGGGCTGTTTAACCAGGGGGGCTTTGCCAAGCGGCCTGCCCAAAACTCGTAAGGCAGTCATGCCCCCAAATGGCCAGTGGCAAGCCCATAACACACACAAAGGCGGCTGCCAAAGGGTCGAGATCGGCTACTTCCCCTGTTTAAAGTAATAAGGTGGGCTGCCCCACTGGTTCGTGGCTGTTCAATTGGCAAGCGGTATGCCACAACTGTCGCACATGTAAAAGGGTCTGACCATGCGGTCTGCACCCCCCAAACTGTTACGGTGGGCGTCCAATTGTCCAAGTTGAGATGCCCGCTACACCCCCCGGGCGGCTGGCACACACCCCACAAAAGGCGAGCTAGGCTTTTCTAATGGCTATAGTAATAAACACGTGGCTGCAACTGTTCAAAGGCTGGTGCTCCCAAATTGCATGGCTGGGGGGCTGCCCAACTCGTTAGCTGGAACACCAAGTGGGTCCTTCCAAGCTGGCTGACACAAACTGTGTAGCTTGCTGTCAAAACAATTGCCCAGCTGGCCCTAGCGTTACACTCACAAGGGGCTGCCACAAGGTAGTGCGAGGATCTTCCAATGGGCTAAGAATTACTTGGTCCTGCCCCCCAAAAACTGGTTTCAGTCTAGGCTTGTACCACTTGCCAGGCGGGATTCCCACAGTTTCGCTGTTACAAAAACCAGTGGCTTCCAGCTGGAATGCCAACTGTCTAGGCCTGTGTGGTCTTCAATGTCAGCCGTTCATAAGGCCTAACCACCCGCCCCTAAGGGTTCAAGGGTTTAAGACCACCAGCGTATTGGGGGTACCCCCCCATTTGGTGGTCCACAACATTTTTGGCTTTCCCAACGCGGGTAATTTTCCCAAAAATGGGCATTAATATTAAGTGGACGAAATATACTTCAGGTTAGTAAACCACTCAACATTTTCATATGTTGATTAAAAATACCTTAACCCGCTAATTTACCCAAATTTTGATAGGCCCAGATGGGTGGGGGTGTTGGTGTCAGAAAGTTAAATCGCTTCTTAATCGCTTTTATATGGAAAACCCACCCATTTTGTAATAAAACCACTGTTCTAATTACCTAACACATAAAATGAACAAAACCCCGACAAACCGGATTTTACCCGACCCCAATTTTGAGTACGTAAGGGTTTGGGTTGACAACTATTCTCTGGAAAGTTATTAATTCTTAGTGGTTCATATACGGGTAACAACCCATTTATAAGTAAACCAATCTAGAATTCTGAAATTTTAATTCAAAACCTAAACCGCCATTTTACCCAATTCTGACGACCATGATGGGTTTGGGTCTTTGCGTCAGTAAACATATGTTATTTTTACTTGTATTTCCCATAGAAAACCACCCATTGGTACTCAAAACCACTCTTACCGTTATACATGATAAGCCAGAAATATCCCAAAACCGCAAACACACCAAATTGGGTTAAACCCCCATTGGGTATTAAAAATACAAAATTTGTCAAAGTAATCTATTTCTGCAATGGATTTATTATAAGAGGAGAACACATAAAGCAGTAAACCAATCATTATAATTCTAAAAACTTTACTCCCAAATGAATAAACCCGCCAAATCGGCCAGATAGGCCCATGATCGTTTGGGTCATTTCATTGTAAGTAAGTAGTATTTTACTGTTTTCTATAGAAAACCACCCATGGTCTAACCACTCTTAAACGTTACACATTAAGGCCAGAAATACCAAAATGTTCAGGGCGATAATGACCAAAATTACCTGCCCACCCCACCCCCAAACACACAGATGGGGTTAAGCAATACTCGCAAAACTGATCTTCGGATTTCGTGTTCGTCATCAATTTACTATCAGAACAAGATTTTCAGCAAATTCAATTTTTTTGGCTAACACCAGGAAATTTCTGATGTAGTATGGTGAATTTTGGGGGTAAAATTTCGGCATTTTAAACCCGACCGATACTTTGATATATTGGGTCTGGAATTTTGCGTGAGACGAAAATGAAGTCCGTTGTAGATATTCAAACGGTTAAAGAGTTATTAGGTTTGCAAGCAATAATGACACTGTTTTTCGATAGCCCGGACCACCTCAGGTTCAGGTGGGGATCGGAAGGACAAGCATATTTTTCAAAAAACGGTTTTCGGATTCGTTCAGCGCTGAATGAACATAAACCACACACTAACATCACCCCATAGGCGTCTTTTTCAATTTCGATTTTCAACGCATAATAAAAATGACGAAGGCCGACAGTCTTTTTAAATTGAACACAAATATGATTGCTAAATATGTGAGTATGGGTTCTTAGGACACGCTGAGAAAGAATCTGAAATCATCATCATCCCTATTACGCGCAGCAGCAGCAGCCAGCAGCAGCACAGCTAGCAGCAAGCCAGCAACAAACAATACATCATCACCATCATATCATCATCATCATCATCATCATCATCATTATCATCATCAGCATCCATCATAATACCATCATCATCATCATCATCATCATCATCATCAACAACTAATCATTATCATCATAATCATCATCATTCATCATCATTCATCATCATCAACAAAACAACAACAGACACACAAAAATATAATCACATCATCATCATCATCATTCATCATCATTCATCATATCATCATTTCATCGAAAATCAACTCACAAACAACAACAACAACATGATCATCATCATCATCATCGTTTTTTCATGAATGGAAAAAAACACAAACAAATATAATTCTTGAATAAGCTAAGACAAATTAAACAAAATCCGAAATTCAACATTTACTCAGTTATTTTTTCCAATGAAAATATTTTATTCCTTTAATTTAATTAAACTCGCGAAACTCTCTCATCAGTAAATGAAGCACAACCACCACCGCTTAACAACGCCTGAGAGAATGAATCGAGATGTGCTTTCATCATAAATGACGCCATGACTTAGTAATCGACCAATCAGTGCTAGCATCCGCCATCTTTGTCACCGCCACATTTTGGGTATTTTCATACCTAGTATCACGCTCTAACTCTAACCTAACCCTACCCGATTCTACTTTCAGTTTCCATTTACAATAAAAATGCATGATATTAAATTATGGTGTTAAGATGTAAACATGCACTTCTTTCTTCATCTTTGTTAAGTACTTTCCTATAAGTCAAGTGCTGAAAAATCTGTCGTATCCATGTTTCAAATAGCCAGGGTTATGTTCTGCATCAGCGCTAGTGGCGAGCATGTCTGCCTCTCGGAATCTGTTTCACGTGTTCTTCTAATAGCATCATAAACGTTCATGTAATGGTTATGAAAGTTACATGATATTGCGACATTATTAACACTAAAAACACAAAAAATGCATTAAGGGATTTAAAATGTCGTGCAATTGTAGGTTGTAGTGTCAATAAACTAGTAATAACATCGTTTACGACAAATAAACATTGCTGTCTGTCTGTATGTCTAGACTGTCTGTATGTTATTCCGTTTGTAATCTCCAAAATTTGTATTCGAAACTTTGGTCATAAAGAACAGTAAAGATCAAGTTTAGTTTATGCCTTTAAGAGCTTGATATAGATTTACAAATTTGAAACAACAACTGACATTTCATTGTTTTATGGAACGCTGCAATATATTGCTCATTTTTTCAAAATTAAGCCCGTTCGCTATCAGAATCAAATTGTTTATTGATATTGCGATCTTACACTGAAAAAAAATCGTTTTCTATATAGTGATAGTGTTGGGTAATGTTTTGCCTGTGGAAAAACATCATTCTTATTAAAAGTGCTACGAGGGAAATAAATACCGAACTAAATTTTGAAGTTTATCTTCAGATTGCATATATGAGTTGGTATAAAAATCTTCCCCATACAAGTTCAATACTCCTTCGTGCATTGGACGCGAAATGAAAGCAATTTCATTTCACAGTCAGTCCTCTTATTTTCCGCCCATTCTGAGGATTGCTTTTTCAAGTCCCATCATCGGCGCCTCAAACACGAGTGACACGATGAAACTGAGACCATACGTCATAGTCATGTGACCAAGAAACAGGTAGATCTGTAACATGCAAACAACCGTGATTAACCTGCAAGCTTTATAAAATAACATTTCAGCAGTAAATTACAAAGTTTAACGCATAATTTGATTCGGTGGTTCGGATAAGAAGTTTGCTAAATCAATGTTAGTTTAACATATCCTTGTAATATTATTTCAATTAAGGATTGATTCCTATTTTACGCGCGTTCAAACTGCATAAGCGCACACTAAATAAGAATATAACATTATATTTATATATGTCTCTGTTTGTTAAAATTATGGTTTATACGATATACAAAGTATTGTATGTGAAATTTTGTTTTTCTCTTTCGAAAAAATAGAGCAATATAAATATAAAGTAATTAATTCGATGTGTAAACAATATACCAGCTCAAACTGTGTAAAGTAGTGAGCTGTCGTCTGTTCATGTAGAAGTCACATAACGAGAGGGTGTATAAGGTAGGCACAGTAGGTTAGGCGACTCAGTGGAATGAAACCGCGCCACGACAGCATCTCATTTATCCAACCTGAAAGGCAGAAAAGAGGCCGAAAATTCTACGACTTCTTGTCGTTATAATCTCCCGTACATTATGCCATATAAGACAATAGTTGTTGTTCGGTTAGAGCAGTGATAAGCGCACTCGCTTCTAACCTAAGCGACGCGGGTTCGATTCCCGGCTTGGGCACATGTGAGTTTGGTTTGTGGTCACCAGGCTGGACAAGTGGGTTTCGTCTGGATATTCCGGTTTCTCCCACAACACAAGACCTCGCATAACAACGTGAGTAATATAATGCTGTTATAATTTGTGTCAATATCATTGGAAATCATTTTGTTATCTCGTTACATTTAACTGTCATTAATTCATATAAATTATTCGCGTACCACCGTGGCCGGTGCAGCTTGCGACTATGAGGTAGGCAAGAGCCACGCCCCAGGCGGTGCGAGCCAATGCAAAGTATGCAGACGACTCGTTCACACTGAAGATATGGTTGCCGTCCTGCGAGTAGGGTCCATATACCACCAGGCAGAATGTGGAGAAGCTCACGAACCACAACACTAGATTTAACGACTGCAAAAAGTAAAAAGCATTCTGCCGATGTTCAAAAGCAGCAATCAAATTGTGTAATAATAAACTTATAATGTTAACTTTTATTGAAACTTTGTTGTTGTTAAGTCTTAGCTTTGGCTACTGAGTTTGTTCCTGTAGTTCTTGTAGGTATAATATATATATATATATATATATATATATATATATATATATATTATATATATATGCTTAAATGCATTAAACTTATGAGCAATGATATACAACCTGTATCTTTGAAACCATGTGTTTGCTCTAAGAAAGAGCCACTGAAAGAGGCGTTAACCAGTTACCTTGGGGATTTTTAGTTTGCTCTTTGTCTTATAGAGCAGGTAGCCAACAAATAAGCCCACTATGTAAGGTCCTAGCCGCGAGTAACTTGGGATATATAGGTTCCTGCCATAGTTTTCATCTTTTCTAAAATGAACATTGAACAAAATATGGCAATTATAAGCTTATACATCAAGCCCTTGTGTTGGCTTATATTTCACTTTCAAAAGTTTACGTTAATGTTTAGTTATTGGCATATATTTGAAAATTGTACAATTCTTACTCAGTCTGTGTACTCTAATATGACAGTTTGTACTATATGTTCAAACTTTCATTAGTATATATACAGTCGGTCACTTGCCATCATATATCGTAATATAAATTAGGAATATAATTTCATTATTTTCATAAAAAGATAATTTTAAAATACAACAAATAATAGATAAACGTCCTATTTCTTTCGTGTAGAAGAAGATTGACGCATGCGCACTAGGCTACTCTGTGATATGGAATAGGAAAACACAGGTGTAATACAAATTTCCTTCCGGATTCGATGTTTATGTCAAAATTATGCTTTAATCTAGACGAAATCTTCACATGTATGAAGAAGTGCCATATTGAACTAAATATATGCTAGATGTATTTTTTTACCAATAAAAACAAAGCAAATTTAGAGTACTAACGTGTGATGATTTCAAAAGCATGGTTGTAAAAGCCTGAAACAAGGTAAAGCAATATTATTACGTCCGATACGGTCATTCATACTAACGGTGGCGGGACGTTTGACAGGTAATTCTGCACTGGATACTCTTGCAGGAACGTGATAACCCATCGTGCAGCAGTCGTGAATGAGAGAAACACGATACATGATACTACACCGGCAACCAAGTTGCTGAAAATAAAGGACAATCGGTATTAACTAACACAATCTAATAAACGCTTAGGCTAAATCAAATTGATTTTTAATAATTAATCATTTGTAGAAAATGAGAATACTGAGTACATTATTTTAAAAACTAAAAGTCGTATTTGTATGATGTGTTCCTTATACTTAACACTAGTAAACAGGTCGTTCTTCTGCTGAAAATCGAATAGTACATATGGCAGAATCTTGGCAAAATGATGTTCTTTTCAGGAAGGTTGAATGATGGTACAAGAATCTGACGATATAAGATAATCTCATTTGATATGGAATGTCATCGATGATTGTTAAATAAATGACGATATATCTTAATGTAGGGTAAATGAAAACACATGGAATACTGAAGCAAATTGCATATAACTGGTTTGGACAAAGTTAGCCAAGACGTTTATTGATTGGCCAATATTTATCTAATAATTACTTTGATCAAATCAAATTCTTTTAATATGCAAACTAGCAAATATCTAGCATGTGGGTACTTTATCAACATTGGCTGCTGGGCGTTTACTGAGTCAAAATACATGTTTAACGCCATCGAAATCACAGAAACAAACTTTATTCTAAATGCTTGGTAAAGCAGATATTGCATTTGCTATCAATTCTTATATACATACGCGTGTACTTACTAAAAGAGCGGAAGCAGAATGAGTGGGCTGATGATGTAGAACTGCATGTCGTTGGCCAGTGACAGCTCCATCCCATGCACTGTAATAACACAGCTTACTATTTACAGGCGGACCGTATTCCTGAGAATTTCTTATGAATGTAAATTTTATTTTTTGCTTTTTTTATTATTTGAGGTAGTTCATATTTCGTTCGCACTGTTTCATTATGTTTTTTTTTATATGGATGAATTTTGTACATTTATTTAGATATCAACATACCATGTGGTCATTTTCCACGTAGTTGTTGACATACAGTAGATTAGTCCACCAGTTTTTCCGACACTCCAGCATGGTAGGTAAGTCACCGGGTATCCGGAGTGGGCCAGATATCAAGTAGGGAGATAGCACCGTTCCAAACATCAACACCAGCATGTATGGAGGAGTTAGCCTGTAGAGCAAATTAGCGTGGATGCATGTGTACTACCATATAATTTTTCTCGGCAGTGCTTTATGTTCAGTCGAACAAGAAACACAATTCAATTATATTATCCTAACTTGCTTTTTGCAAGGGTTAATTAATCATGCATTATGATAGTTATAACTGTATACTATAAAAGTATATAATTGTTATTGAATAATACCTCCAGAATCGATGGAAATAGAACATGAGCCAATTGAGCCGTTTTGCCCCGCCCACTTTCTTTAATTCCTGCAAGGTCAGGTATGCCACTAGGACGCCACTGAAAGTAAAGTTACAGCTTCAACGTAATACCGTTCGTTAGTTAGTTAGATCGTACTTTGATAGATTGCGATAAAATGCCATATACTCGTAAAACTCGTTAAGCCTGAAGAGAGGCAAACCAAAAGCTCGCAACGCCAAGTTTCTTACACAACATAAGTGTTACTAATCTCAGTACGAAGAACGAGTCCACGGACACGGTTGCATACATAATGGCACAGAAAGAAGCAAAGGACTTCTGGCCGGAGGCAAACGTAAGCATGTTTGCTGTAAGATATCATACAAGATAAAATAATAGAAACCACACACCAATGAAAACAAGACTGAAAATACTGATAGGCTTTGGAATATTGCTAACTATGGTTGAGTTTAGTGTATGATACATATATTATTGCCGGAAACGTGATAGTTACAGTTTACTTATTACACGGAGAGAAAGGGAAAGGTTTGACCTATGTTCATGCAACTTGGAAGTATCTCACCTTATTTGAATTTATATACGGTTCTCTCTCAGCTGACAGTTTATTTAAGTGACACTTTTTTTAAATCTAAACATACACTATAGGACCAAATATACATTGTGAGTGATAAACCTAAACTACCTACTAAATAATGCATTTGTGGAAAATTTAAATAACTGATAACAAGATTGTGACCTTGAAACCAATAGCAGTAAACGCAAACGTATTAAATGATTGATATACGATAAAATCGTAAACATAATTAAATATATACGATGCTTAAATTATGCTCCAATAAGAAAGGCATTATTAATTTATTGTAAAACTCATGTAGAATAATTATGACATCAGTATATAATGGTACAAAACATATTTGACTGCTCAATGTAAGTGAGTAGATTTTCCTGAGATGATAGAGTATACTTGCATATTTTGAGCTATGTATATTATTATTAATTTGCCATACAAAAAGGATCACATATATTATCGTAATATCTTTGTTTTATTTTTGTGTCATGTACATATTGTAAGAGAACGTGGTTTTGGATGAAGAAATAAACTTATTGTCAGCTTTTGGCATTTCCAAAATAAAGAGAAAAAAAAACAGAAAAAATAACACATAACAATAATAATTGCATAAAAATATAAGAAACACGAGTAATTGTTTTTTTTTGTATTCATTGCAGTAGCAGTAAATATAGAGTAGAAGCGCGTTTGGTTCGTGGCGGAAACTGCTTACACACCTATTACGTTGTACATATGTTCTGCCTTTGTATTTCAAATAAATGGATAATTGGAAGCCTTTGATGAAAAAATAGTTTTGCGCAAGGGTATACAACATAAATGTTAATGTTGTTTTGTTGTAGGGGTAACTTTTCCCAGGTTACAATCTAGCACGTTCATCGCTAGAATGCCACACGCAGGTGGTTATGAAATAGAAGATTAACTTTGGAGGTGTGAAGATATCGTTTAGATTTTGATTGTGTTTTAACAATGGACTATAGTTATTCAATACGAATTAAAAATAAAAGTTTGTGCTTACACTGGGTGTGTCATCAAAATGTTATAATAATCAAAGTTCCCTCATATATTAAAGGTATCATGATATAGGGCTTATCATCTAGTAGATGTATCTCAGTGGATGTATTAGGGTAATAACCGGAAATATGTTGACCAATTATTTGTGTGATTTTGTAAAAAAGCTTAAACGACTGCCCAACTACTGGGTCAATAGATGTACAGCTGTAGATATATTTAGATCCTGGTGAGGCCAGTCAATAACTTTCAAATTTCCAACTTTCCAATTTAAGGATATTTGTAGCTTTTGGATAACTATATGGATATGTTGTTGTTTTTATTTGAAATGTTTCACGTTGTGGTGACGGCAAGAAACCAACAAAACGAAGCTAAATTGTTCTGACTTTTTCAGCCATGTTAAAGGGAATGAATAAACACCAAACCTAAATAGAGATTTTCTAAATCTATATAGGTTATGGATGGTCGTCCATATTCGCTCAACGTTTGTCAACTGTGTTCTAGAAACGTTTTATATCCACAAAACAGAACAATGTGTATGTAGTGGTTATACGCGGTTAAGCTGTAATTTGTACTTTAACAACCTGTTATAACAGTTTTTAAATTCCAGTTCATAATAGTCAGAAAACAATATCCTGATATTCTGTTCCGTCGTATGATTTTCTACTATAATGCATGTATCAAATGAATGTTCAGTTCACTCCTTTTTAACAAGGAAATATACCTCATAGAGCATTTGCCATCTAAACATATAAATTGGAAAATCAGATCTGATTACGTTTGATCGTTTAGGTATACTTTCATAGGTATACTATATTATATTATCATATTTTCAAATTATACTTGTAATTCATTGCCAATATTCTCCGATGTACGCAACATTTTCGGATATGTTCAAAATTGCTAATCTTGTATTTGATTGTATTGTTTCAGCAGGCCACGAAATACTTAAATCAAAAGGTTATAAAGTGTCAATCTATGATATGTTGAATGTATTGTTATCATTAGCGTTTCAATTTTACGTTTAGATGTGATTCGAAGTGATTATTCTATTCCCTTGTTTTTGTGTAGTTACAAGTTAAACTGTTACCGGGTCGTTCTGTTTTACAGAATGGGTGAGCAAAACAAACTGTAATGCTTTTCAAATAAAATTTACTTCAACAATTCTTTAAAGAAATACTAAACTATTAATGTAAATTAAGATAATGTATTCCGTGAGTGATATCATTATCTGAAATATGAACGCAGTTGACCTGTTTAGGTAAGGCGTGGAGACCTTCGGGCTACACAGAGCGTGCATACCCCGATATTTACATCAATCTCGCGAGTCTTTCCATAATTAAGCAAGTGAACTAGAATATCAGATGGAGTTCGAATTCGTAAAGAACTTAATTTGCAAAATCCAAATGGTTATGTAGAATTGCTACTGCTTTAAAGGGACTCGCTCATGTTATGGTACAAAACCTTTTTTCCAGGTAATGCATCTTAAAACACTAACATTATTACTTTCCTACTATTGATACCGAAATTGTTATGAACTTAACTCAGTTAAGGAATACTTAACTCATAATGATCACTTTATTCTTAAGCATTTTGTTGAAAGAATTACTAATGTTATTCAAAATTGTGGACTTCGAAGACAATATTTTAGCATAAAACAACATTTGTTTCAGGGTTCCAGCAGTCAGTTATAAGACTCCCAATGATTTGCCACAACTTACTTCGCCATCTTTGTTTTTACAAAACATGAGCAAGTCCTATTTACTCGCTAAGCTAAAATCCCAATTTTCGAAATGCTTTTTGTTTCAAAGACGTGAATTGCCTAACGCTCCGCAAATTTGTTAAGGCCCTGTTACTGCATGCTAGTACTTGGCTTTTTTATTTTACTTTTTTTCTGCGTTGCTATGCGAACTTTGTGTTAAATCTCACTTTGTTGCAAATCCCGTGCGATATAGAACTACAACACTGTGTAAACAGATGCGCACACAAAAAAATATCAAACACGTGGAGGGTCAGTGAAGTTGCCTTTATTAAATGACCAATGCAATTACGTTACCTTCTACCCATTCCCATAGCAGTGAGTATACTAGTGCTAGCAGGTCTTTGATTTTTTTCTAGAATTGAATGGACAAAAAAACAGTAAAATATAAATGAAAATCATAATCGAACATTAACCCAAATACTAATATAAATGAAACAAAAAGCTTAAACTTTGAAAGGAATATTTGTTTGTACATGCTTAATTAATCAACTATTTGTAGCCAAGCAACTGACACTTCATCTGCAAGAACATGTCAGTGAAAATATATTATCTTCTTAGATGTTTATTATGAATAACATAACGCAAAACAAGTTAAAAACAGGAAATGGGGTGATACAAATAGCTCAAGTTAAAAAGATTGACTCGCCGGATTATTTTCGCAAGTGTATATTCGTATTCTACGACATAAACAGTGATCACCCTAACCCTCACCTCCACAACAAATGTAATAATAAAAATAAAAAAGCATTCCATCGGCGGCCACCTCTTTAGAACCTCTGCTTACGCATGCATATACGGAAAATCACAACCTATTTTGTACCAAGACATGTGCAATAAAAGACATTCCTCATTAAAGCCATGTGTCTAGTGGACCATTTTATGTATATTCAAACAAAGGCCTGTATACAGCTACAATGCAACGGATTCTGATCGGTATTTAACTAATTTTGAGAAAATTTAATAATTATCAAGGGAGGGAACTCTTTCTTAGCGCCGAATGTTTAATTGTCCGCCCTTCTTTATTTTGGCGCCTTTCTCACTTGTTCTCTAGTTTTAATCCGGTTCTTCTTTTAACAGATGAAGGATCGAACAATAGTATGGGGCTTAATCTTCTTCGCCAACAGTTAGTTCATACCCAACGGTCTGCTTATTCGCACGGGACCTACAAGAACTTAAAGACTCAAATTCGCTCATTTCTGTTATTTTATTCATTGCAAGACTGTCCTGTAAATATTGAAACACTTTGTTTATATGCCCAATTTTTAAGCCGTAGCATGAAATCTCTCCAAAGTATTAAAAACTATATTAACGGGGCTCGTATTTATCATGTCTTGCGAGGAGAAGTTTACCCTGATATTTCCAACATTTCTTTGCAACTCACTTACAGAGGGCTAGGAAAGTTACTATTTCATTCCCAAAAGCAGGCTCCGCCCATAACGCCAGATATTTTGAAGCCAATTTATGATGTTCTAGATTTTGCTATTCCATTTCATGCTACGTTATGGTGCTTATTTTTGTTTGCATTTTACATGATGTGCAGGAAATCAAGCATAGTTCCTGATTCTAGTGTTAAGTTTGATAAGTCTAAATACCTGTGTAGAAACGATGTGTCAGTGACAGATTTTGGCATTGTTGTTTTACTTAAGTATGCTAAAACTAATCAATTCGGGGACAACAACGTAGTTATTCCGTTGTGTAAAAATGACTCTTCTTCTTTATGTCCAGTAAAAGCGTTTCAAAACATGTGTAGGTTAGTTCCCTTGGCACCCTCAGAACCGTTGTTTGGTACAGTTTCCGTTGGGGAGGTGATCCCGCTTGACGCGAGCTGCGTTGATCGTATGTTTCGACGTATTATGACGCAACTTCCGATTGCTCACGCTCACGAATACACCATGCACTCATTCAGACGCGGAGGAGCTTCCTTCTATTTTAAATGCGGTGTGCCGGGGGAACTTATTCAATTGTTTGGTAACTGGAAATCCGACTGTTACCTACGCTACCTTAGATTTTCATTTTCTAGCATGACTGACGCGGCACGGCTTGTCGCTTTGGCTTCCTAACTTAGATTCTGGTATTTAAGTTCAGGTTTTGGCCGTTTTTTGGGAGGATTTTTGGCTGCTTTTGACAAAACTTTATATCTATGTTAATTTCATTTACAATCTAGCAGCCCATTATTTCGGCCAAATTAAATTTATATTTTACATTTGTCTTTGTTTTTCCTGAGCGCAATAATTTAACTAATTTTGAGAAAATTTAATAATTATCAAGGGAGGGAACTCTTTCTTAGCGCCGAATGTTTAATTGTCCGCCCTTCTTTATTTTGGCGCCTTTCTCACTTGTTCTCTAGTTTTAATCCGGTTCGGACTGTGTTTTCTCCCTCCCTCCCGCCCGATTCTTTTCTTTCTTTTTGTCGAACAAGTTCTCAATTTTATCTTTGCTTACATAGTTACCCCTTTTCTTCCCTCTTTTATTTAAGGATATTGAATATTATATTATTTTTTTTTCACTTTATTATGCTTTCTGATGTAGTGTATCCTTGCATTGAGGATTTGCAAGCATTGCTGCTTTTGACAAAACTTTATATCTATGTTAATTTCATTTACAATCTAGCAGCCCATTATTTCGGCCAAATTAAATTTATATTTTACATTTGTCTTTGTTTTTCCTGAGCGCAATAATTAAATACTTGACTCGAATTTAACGGATTGTTTAAAGATGTTTCTGAATAGTAAACGGAGGTCAGACTTTCTTTCGCCTAGGACGTGTTAAATTTGCTTACCGACCTGTACGCGGCTCATATGGGCAAATTATGGCAATATTTTTCTTGTTCCCATTAGCTGACCTAAAATAGCCACATTCCTTACAGAAACAAATGTAGAAGTCCCTTTCAGAAATAAACCTTAGGAGACTTCGAAAGTTTGTCAAGCTAGTATAAGCATAATCAGAATACTACTCATTAGAAATAGTTTTATGGAAATATATAAAGAACGAAAACGAATAATTTTGTTGGTATATCAGAGCCATAGTCGGAGCGAAGTAGGTCCATTTCTTCGCATCAATCAAAACTATTGAATTTGGATCTAATTGAGGTGGATATCTTACCATCAAACCCTATGGAGAAACCATAAGTATGTCCAAGGATGACCCATGCCATGCTCAGGAACCTTATTCCATTCAGGGCATTAAGTGATCCCTTTCGCTGGTCGGTATTCAATATTTTGACACCATTGCTGTAGAATGAAAACGCAAGCAAAACCCTTTCCATTGCTCCTGCAAATATTATTCAGGTTATCAATTTCGTATGTTTCAATCTAAAACGGCACTCGACCTCAATCTCTTTGATTGGGGTGCATTTATTATCTTGGTTTTTACATTATAAAATGTAGCAATACGTAAACAATAGTTGTATAATTAAGATAAAGTCGGAAACTGTGTCCTACCTTGGTTGTGCTTGGATAAAACCTTCTCAACATTTGGATTACCGGTGTTAGAACAATTGACGGCCTTCTCTATGAGCACAGGAGGAATTTCCTCCTTAATGTCGTGAGCATCCGTGTGGCTTTCTACTCTAATAGCTGCTTTATTCACATTGAAAACACCCGAGGCAACGGTAACGCGGTGTGGTGTTTTACAGGACTTGTCATTGTAGTTTGATTTCATTTGGACAGCCAAAATATCGTACAATGTACCAAACAATACGAAAGCCCCTAAACTAGCTAGGAAACATCTGAAATATATAGCAAATGTTTATTCAATGTTAATTGTCTGTTTTCTGACGATGGTAAATACAAGGACATTAGTTAAGTGTGCCTAGCATTTCACCATAATTTGGTAAATGTTGTAATAATTGTGTACAAAAGACAAGGTTTTACGAACATATTTCTGACCTATTTATACATCAGAGCCATAGCATGTGTTTAACTGAAGCAATATCGGTCTCAGTTATAGATTGTTTATTGATTGGTGTTACACGAAAAGTCACGGTTAAATTTAAGGTTACTGCGAGTATCCGTTTCGTTTCCAATATTTCATTAATTTGAATTGGTTATTGTTGAGTTGAGTTTATTTAAGAAACAACTGGTTTATGTCAAATACTGTTAAACTTCTTAAATATACTACAGGAGTGTTCTATTTCTTAAGTTAGTATATGTACCAATTCATATGACATCCTGTAAGCGCAGAACTAATTTCAAGAAAACAACAACATCGGAGGTTACTGAGCACACACTGCAACTAAACACTTATTAATTATGACTCTGTTTACAGATAATTTGCAAACCCTAACAGTAATCACGAGCGACACACAACATCAGCTTTCAATAACATGATTCATGCTTTAATACATGGTTCCATTCGTTTAAATTTAGATTTAAAATTCCTACATGCATCCAATGGCATCCGATCCGAGCTGCATAGGTTCATCACACACAACTTCTATTTTTCCTTTGGTGGTTATATTTAAAAGTGTTTTTTGAACTGAAAATAATAAAATGATCAGAAATTCAAATGAAAAATGGAACCAATGTTACGTTTGCAATGCTGCTTACAAGTTTCAAATTCAACCCAACATTCATTTGGGAAGTGCTATTGTATTTTAAAACTGTTTTCATGATACGCTTAAGTCAAAGTTCTACCTGAATTGCAAATCAAAGGAACTCAAACTAAAACGTGAATACAAGCGTGTTAATCACAATTCTGTATAAACAAATGCAATCTTATTATTTTTCTTTCTATAGAACTATCATCTTGGTAACCATTAAAAATATCGAGCATAGCGTGTTTGCCGAAAAACTGGATTATATTTTCAACAAAGTTTCTGTATTGTCTTAAAACATTTTTGTTGACCTCAAGTGGTCTATCTTAGCAATATCAAAATATAAGTAAGGTACTGCACACTAGTCCAACTACTGTAATATGTGTCTTAAGTTGAAATCCATAAAAATAAACATCACTGTCAATAAATTAAAGTTCATACCAATATTTACATACCGAATCTTTGTAATATCTTTAAAGTTTAGATAGCAATACATGGTCGTTAGCTGTTCTGGCTTAATAAATTCACGCTTAACGTTTTAAGTATTTTATCTCAGCCATCCTGAATAAAAGCGCTGACTAATTGCAAAGAGAATTCGGATATCGAAAGCATGTGCTTGAATCAACAAGCGATATCAATAAAATTGAATAGCATTTATCTAGTTGTTATGTCACTGCAAAATAAAAAAAAAATGTGTACAGTTATTTTATAGAATTTCAAGCAAACACCCACCTGCTTCAACAAAACTGTTAAGATCGGCTTTGTTGCATCTGTCTGATACACACAGACCAATTCGAATGGCGTTCTCATACCCCAAGCCCTGAAACAAATATAAACGGATTTAGAATTGATAGCTGGTATTAATGATTTAAGCTAGATGTTGTAAACAACAGATACACATTTAGAAAATACCATTTACATAACAAACTATATGACTGGTTGGCGTTAACAACGTGTATATAATTTAAACTGATTTTTAATCTAGTATTTATTTCAAGCATAAAAAGAACTTACATCTTGATGACATGGGATTTTCTGTTGAAAGTTATGGCATTACAGGAAAACATAAATATGTCCAAATGATAAAATGTTATTGTGACGGTATTACTAACATGTAACATTACGTTTCAATAGTTCACCGACCTCAAATAACAATGATTGTTGATTATACTTGATATTACAATGAAAACTACAGGAGTCTTGCAGATCACATCAATACGAAGTCACATGATAATTAATGGTGCACTCTCACAGATTGACAGTTTTGACATTTGTGTAGTGTTTGTTTTGTCCCTGAATCAGCTGCTTGAGAATCAATGCATTAAATTCATTCATATAAGATAACTCAAAATAGAACAGATCTAAATAATTTCGGAAACTGTTGTAAAACTACGATTTGATCTTTTGTCAGCAGTCTTGTGTCACTGATTTCCAGACTTTCACGCAATCATTGAATCATTACAAGACATATTTTTATCAAAACGATCATATCTGTAAATGTGCAGTGTTACAGGTACAATGCAAAGGCATTTAGACATGAACCGAGAGGTAAACTACATACAAAACAACACAGAAAAGCTATACAGTCTTGCTTGGAGTTACCGAACACAAATAACATTAACTTACATTGTATATTAAAATCAAAGATGTGTGTACACATATAAGTGAACAAAATATTATCAAATGCGTATATGCTGACTAACCAACGGGGGTATGTCACTGGGCAATTCTAGACGGCAGTATTTGCCCTTAAAGTGGTTCATCGTCTCCATCGCGTTGTTGTTCACGGTGGCGTCTACGCCTAGACATTCATCATATCCACCGGGGAACCAGATTCGGCCCTGCATTATACCGCTGTCCGGCTTTCCAAAAGCATCCAACACTGAAAATTTAATTATATTGTACTTTAGTGTAGCTCGACCGAATCGATTAAAGGGATCACAAATATGTGACAATCATAAGTGGTATTGTTTGAAAGACCGATATATCAACCACCTAGTATGCGGAGTTATCAATTGCCAAAGTCAGTGGCTGACAAATGAAAATAGGCCATGTAAGAAACTCGATCAAAAAATGGCATTTTTTCTGGTGGCTTCATTAACCTTAATATTAAATTCTTATGTATGTTGACGCCAAACAACTTCGGGTTGAATTAAAGGAATTTGCCTACTGATTAAAACAAATAAAATATCCTTGAATATCCTAAATCCTTGCTATTTTATTATTTCAAATAACATTGACACCACATATTGCAATCTTGCTATATTATGGTCAATAAAAATGTAATTGTTCATTTGCGCATAAACAACAGCCGTAAATTCAAATATTTCTTAATGTGAAGAAATACATTTTTACATTCTAGTATGGAGCTCATTATTGAAATGTTGTAAGTGGAAAATTCAATGATTTGTCTTTCCCCCAAACTATGGCAAAATCAGTTCAGGTCTTTTATTCCTTGTTGGTTTTTATTTTGTGAACGTGCAATTATTCTCGAGGTTTACTCTGTAGCTTATTTCCAAACGTAAGTCTTAAACACACAAAGATGTGGCAGGACAAGATCGACATTGGTATTATTATAATTGAAAACATTGATGTCATTTATGGGACAAACAAATTTACTGGGTTAATATGAATACGTTTGATTTAATCTGTCATATTTTGGTGTTTCTCAATTATCATCCCCCTTTCAAAGGTTAGGGTTGTAGTCAATTGTTCATCAAAGCCCGCCCTTACCTGTCAAAGCCCAGCCCTCTCTTCCCATCAGTCCTTGTAGTAGCAGCGACAAGTCGTTACTACATTCTGGGGACACACCCCAGCTCTTTATGGTCAACAACGAAGCCATTGACGTCAACGCCGCTAGGTCCACCGATGAATTATCATCGAGTTTTCTCCCAGGTAAAAGTAATCCAGAAACAATTTCAATAATTAGACTTAAAACATTGGTTCCCTTCCCGTTTGTGAAAAATGATTCTATGTTGATGTTAAGAGAATCAGGATTGGTCGAGTTGTTTATAGTTAAACCAAGGTTTTTCCATAAATCAGAAATCACATTTTGTAACCCATTTTGTTTAGTGGTGTTTTGTTGAGCATGTATCCTTAAACAAAATGTGCAAATGACCAGAACAAAAATATTTGTAGGTCTCATTTTCATTCCACCACCATTCATATATAGCATATAGATAATGAATGTTTATTCAGTTTACGGTTTTGTTCATTATGACTTTGATATGCCGAACATATATAGTCTGAAATGACCTTACTTTTGACCGAATACCGGAGTTGCTAGACAACCTTAAATTTGATTTAGGAGTACAAACAGCTATCATTCAAAATAACAGTCTCCTACGCGATGATCTACATTGAGGCCCCCGTTCGGCAAATATATTCGAATAATACATGGATGACTTTTATGTAATATATATTTACACACATTTAATTACTATTTTTAGGTTTCATTAAAGTACATTGTTTTTAAAAGTTATGGAATTGAAATTAAAAAATACATTTTTAATTAATTGATTGACATTACGTTGTTTTGATCAGAGTGAGGTTTTTCACATAAGTTAAGTGCACGTAAACAGGTTAAAAACCCCCGTAAATTTTATTTTACTGCCCATTCCAAGGCCGTACCTAACAATTCTTGATAAACATACCTTTTTTATATAGTATATATGCACTGTGTTGTTTGTGGAAATTCGTGCTGTTGTTCAATGTGTCTTGTTTGTAATTTTTTTGTTTTTGTGTTCTGTCTTTGGCGTTTACCCTGTGCCAAAAAAAACGGGGTTTATGTTTAAACCATTGGCTACTGAGCTTTTTCTGTAGTTTTTTACATAAGTTTTTATCATTGAAACGCCATTTGTATACGGAAGTGGCGAAAGGAAGTAACGGCTTGCGTAGAGTTGTTAATGTTGTTTTCATTGGAGGTGTTTTTTAAGGATTGTTAATAGAGATTAAAATACCAAGATAGCAAGATATTTCAGGTTCTAGCGCTCATGGCAGTCAGTTGTTCAAGAACGTTTTTCTTTATGTGTAATAATATCTGCCCGAGCACATTAGATGCATTATGGGTTGTTGACATTTATAACAAAAATACCATTTTTATTAAAGCTACCAAAGACGTGCTCTTATTCTACAGCGCTTAACCAAAGATGTACGTTTGTATTTTGCGTTAATTACTTTTTTCTGGTAATAAGATATTACTCCGTTTTCGACTGATACGAGCGAATGCTTTTCTTGAAGATTGATTGTTTTTTTTACCGTTTTCGGCTGCCGATGCTACGAAATATATAAAAGACTGTGTGTAAATGAGTTTTATTCATTTCGTTTTTAAATCTCGGAGGATATTCGACAGTATTTACATATTTGTAGTGTTTTATTATATTTTTATTTGGTTTTCCTCCTGATTTGTACAGTAACACTTTCATTATTGGACTATATGAAAACATAGTTTTATACCTTGCTAAGGCATGTTATGTCAAATGGTTGTCTTTAAGTGACTGTACTGTACCTTTCAAACGCTTGCACTGTTGCACAGGCTTGATTCATTCATTTGCCGGGGGTGTTTTATCCGTTTAGTTTGATGAGTACTTGAAATGATTGCTCTGATGAGGCTTTTACATTTTATTTTAGATATGTTGATAATTTTGGGACAAGTGTGTAGTTATGGCTATAGAAACTACTTTACCATCCCTCCCGGTCTTAACTCGTGCTTCAGTGACCTCGTGTTTGGTTGTGATGCCATCACACATATATTTAAATAAAGTTATTTTAATAAACGTGTGGTCATTTTGTGGTGCTTATATCTGTGAAGGTTGTGTTTATATCTGTGTATGTGGTAGTAATATATATATGTGTATGTGGTGTTAGTATATGTGTATGTGGTGTTTATATCTTTGTATGAAGTGTTTGTATCTGTGTATGTGGTTTTGTATCTGTGTATGTGCTGTTTGCATCTGTGTATGTGATGTTTGTATCTGTGTATGTGGTGTTTGTAGCTGTGTATGTGGTGTTTGTATCTGTGTATGTTGTGTTTCTATCTGTGTATCTGGTGTTAGTATCTGTGTATGTGGTGTTTGTATCTGTGTATGTGGTGTTTGTATCTGTGTATGTGGTGTTTGTGTCTGTGTATGTGGTGTTTGTAGTGTTTGTATATGTGTATGTGGTGTTTGTATTTGTGTATGTGGTGTTTATATCTGTGTATGAGGTGTTTGTATCTGTGTATGTGGTGTTTGTAGTGTTTGTATCTGTGTATGTTGTGTTTGTATCGTTTGTATCGGTGTATGTGGTGTTTTTATATGTGTATGTGGTGTTTTATCTGTGTATGTGGTGTTTGTATCTGTGTTTGTAGTGTTTATATCTTTGTACGAAGTGTTTGTATCTGTGTATTTGGTATTTGTATCTGTGTATGTGGTGTTTGTATCTGTGTATGTGTTGTTTGCATCTGTGTATGTGCTGATTGTATCTGTGTATGTGCTGTTTGTGTCTGTGTGTGTGGTGTTTCTATCTGTGTATATGGTGTTTGTATCTGGTGTTTGTATCTGTGTATGTAGTGTTTGTATCTGTGTATGTGGTGTTCTTATCTGTGTATGTGGTGTTTGTATCTGTGTATGTGGTGTTCTTATCTGTGTATGTGGTGTTTGTATCTGTGTAGGTGGTGATTGTATCTATGTATGTGGTGTTTGTATCTGTATATGGGGTGTTTGTATCTGTGTATGTGTTGTTTATATCTTTGTATGAAGTGTTTGTGTCTGTGTATGTGGTGTATGTATTTGTGTATGTGGTGTTTGTATCTGTGTATCTGGTGTTTATATCTGTGTATGTGGTGTTTATATTTTCGTATCTTTATTGCATTATCGTTCTGTCTATTGCCCAGTGCCTCGCAATACATACTTTTTTTTAAATTTGAGGCTACTGGAATTTACTTATAGCTGTAGTTTTCACTGTATTAGTGCCACAATATGCAAAATAACCTAGTTTAACTTCCCAGTCAACGTATGTTTCACTGACCCTTCAAAGACAGTTACATGTACGTGTGTGTCTCTCATTAAGTATTGGTTTGGCCCTGATCTTGTACCACTTAATTTGTTATATGTTTGACATATTGACTACTAAGCTTGTCCCTGTAGTTTCCATTGTATTATTGAACCGTGACCTCATATGAGCTAAGATGTTGGTGTTCACGAGGTGAAATATATTGCCGATGCAGTCTGTCTAGTGTTTTTTTTAAACTAATGTATATTCTTTTTAAAATTATAAACTGTTGCAGTTTATCAGAAAAGTGCGGCTGTATAGGATTATATATAACTTTGTCTGAGTCATGGGCGCACCGCCGTATTATTTGGTAGTCAGAAAACGGAAAAGTTTGAAAACACGGAAAAATTTGAATTCTATGAAAAACAACGAACCGATATTTCCCTGTTAAAAAGCTATATTTTACTGATTAATGTCAATTAACAATGGAAAGCATTTGTTTCATATAAAACGCCCTTGCATATGATATGTAGTTGTAATATGTTCTTCTCGAAATCAGTTCTATTTCCGATGGAAACATCTGCTCATAATTAAATTTGATCAATATGATTGTTAAAAAAATAAATATTATCTCATTTCATTTATTTTTCCAAAATAGTACAAAGTAAACATTAAAAGGTCAACATACATACATTCTGCATTATTCGATAAGGATTAAAGAAAAATCAAAGCAATAGCAGATCACCATTCTTAATGCTCGTATACCCCATTCTACCCATCAGTCCTTGTAGTTGTCATGTTTCCGACTTCCACCTATTTACTGCCTTTTCTGAGGACTGCTTTCTCCAACCCCATCATGGGCGCCTCGAACACGAGGGACACAATGAAACTCAACCCGTAGGTCAAAGTCATGTGACCAAGAAACAGGTAGATCTGAAAATAACAAGAACCGAAATTGCCCACCATACAGTGTTGTATCACGTTCTTCTTTGCGATACCATGAGCGGCAAAAGCATTGCTTTGTCAGTTTGTAGACTTCAGCTCCACTTAAGCGCAGGTGAAACGGGTAGGTCTAATATTATTATTTATAACCGGTATATTCATGTGATATAAAAAATCTGACACGCATCAATGTTAAATTGATGTAACTGAAGTCAGTTTAACATGTAATTGTACCGACATTTGAAACACTACTTATTACAAAAACATTTTTTCGAATAATACCAGTTCAAAGTGTGTGAAGTATGTGAGCTGTCGTCTGCTTGAGTAGAAAGTTATCATAACCAGAGGATGTATAAGGTAGGCACAGTAAGTCAGGCGACTCAATGGTATGAATCCCCGCCACGACAGCAACTCGTTTATCCAACCTGAATTGCAGAAAAGCATCCAAATACATCCTTATCATTCTCTTTTCGGCTATATAATATAGTATTTTTGTTATGTATACTATGAAGCAAGATTGGTGTTTTTTTTATGAAAACATCAAATATAAAATATATTCAAACCTCCGTGGCCGGTGCAGCATGCGATTATCAGATAGGCAAGAGCCACGCCCCAGGCGGTGCGAGATAGAGCGGTGTAGGCCGACGACTCCTCTAAACTGAATATGTGGTTACCGTCTCGTGAGTATGGTCCATATACCACCAGGCAGAATGTGGCAAAGCTCAAGAACCACAGCAACAGGTTGAGCGACTGTGGAATAATATATATGTACTATGAATACTATAAACCGCTTCTTATCCTCAGCTTTTCTACAGTGAACATTATAGCAAGATCATAGTAATCTAGGTTTATCTCAATCGTTTGCAATGTGAACGGTTATATAAAAAGCTCCAAACAAAGCAGTTTATTATTGAAATGATGATCAGAATATCCAAGTGTGTAAAATTATTGAAACAATAGCGTTGTATTTTTTCAACACTATTTATTGATTTAAAAAGCTAATCCATTTTCATATCTGATGCTCACGTATATATACTAAATATTAATGAAAACATACGACAAATTCTCTTGCAAAGTACCTCTAGCAACAAACCTTTGGGATTTTTAGTTTTCTTTTTGTTTTATAGAGCAGGTAGCCCGCAAATAGCCCCACTATGTAAGGTCCGAGCCGGGAGTAGCTTGGGGCATATTGCATCTTCCAAGAATTTCCATCAATTCTAAACCAAACAGTGAAATTATCAAAAAATATGTTTGCTATAATAATCCGATAAAATCCTTTCTTTGATAAAAATTCTTTATTGAACACAGTTTATAGCATAAACCTTTATTCACATAAATTGTAAACATTTCATGCTTCAACACTGTATTTCGGGAATACGATACACTTTTCACGTAATTTCAGTTACAAATAAATATTGTTTCAACGATCACATTAAAACAAATCATTATCAAACGTGTTAAACAGCTCGCTTCTAATGTTTCGATATATTGAAATTAAATATCATCGAACATGCTAAACAGTAACGATCGTCCTTATTATAATTTCTGTTTTTAGAATATTAGCGCTGCCACTTCTCCATACTAACGGTTGCGGTGCGTCCGGCAGCATGCCCTGCACAGGATACTCATGCTGGTACGCGATAACCCATCGTGCAGCCAACGAGGCCGAGAGAAACACGAGACACGATATTGCCCCGGCCACCACATTACTAGGGAAAAATATAGACAATGTTATAGACTAACTTGCTTTTATAAGAATGAGGGAAAGTAATTGAGATAACAGTTTTGGTTATCTTGATGGTAAGCTTTTGTTCAGAAAATCTTTGTAGACAATCAATACTGATCTTATGTTCATTATTCTCTTTAAAGTATCCGATTTTGGTTCGATTGTGATGCTCGGTGACCCCATACAAGTTTGGTATCATTTGAAAGGTTCTTTCTTAGTAACGACTAACGACTTAAATTACCCAAAATACCTAAAACAATAAGTTTTTCCAATTTGTTACTTGGATCTCGAAATGAAGCCTATCTTTGAGTCTTACGTGGCCAAAGAGGCTAATTTGCTCTATAGTTTGATTTAATTTACATACTAGTATATTTTTTCTCTAACCATTAAACCCTTTCAAATGGTACTGACACAATGGAGGGTCATCGGACAACCGAAACTCAAATAACTGTACATCGGATTTGTTCATACATATAATGTTTTCTTTATGTTTTACATTATTCGTCCGACCTTTTTACCCCTAAAATAGCTGACAGTGTATTGTATATCCGCACAATGTTGTTTTTGTGTGGTAGGTTAGTATTTTTCTAACCTAACTCCTTTTGTTTAATCAAATTGTTATGGTCTGTTTATCATGAACGATGTGTTTTTATACACATGCATATATATATATTAGGGATGCAAACGAATGGCAAAATTGATATTCGAATATTCGTTAATTCTTTCGATCGAATATTCGAATATTCGATTACCAATATGAATGTATAAGAAATGTAGTAAACAACTTTTATTGTTTGCTTTAGTAATAGCTGGGGCATTTTAACCCTTCTTCGTTGTAGCCGGTATACGCGAAGGACCCTGATTTTTCCAAACATTGCCAATGAAATTCACCATTTACAAAAATATCTAACAAAAGCAATAGCCACTGAAAAAGGCGAAGATCGTTAATGCCTGGTTGAATGTCATGATGCACCAACGGGTCGTTCTGTATGACGAGCGGCCTCGTTCTCGGATTGACATCTACTAAATATAACTATGAAAACACCAAACCTACTCGGAAATTAGATACATAATAAAACGAAAATAACCCTGAATTTTGACCCATCTATTGTATAACAATAACCTAAATTGCTATTCTATACAATTACATTTCAAAGCACGAATGTTATATCGAAACATGGAAAACAGCATATAACTAGCACATATCATCCATATCATTACGGCGATTTGAGCAATACTGCACAGCTTAATTGACAGCCATGACACCACTTTGGTTGCCGATTCCGTTTATTATCCAATAATGGTCATTAGAATTTACCGAAAATAATTGAAAGTTGTTTGATGTCACTTGGCTGGGTACTGTTTATAGTCTCCGACTATGTGTCCCTAATTAACATATGACGCGTGTACCGGTATAGTGTCATCACGTCACGCCTCTGGCATTTAGGGGTCAATCGTTGTAAAAACAAGACATGCTAATATATACAACAGCACAGATGTAGGAAAAAGGTTTATTATTATATTTACCAAACAAAAAGCATCGAATATTCGAATACCGATTTTGACATTCGAATATTAAACGTTCGATCGAATATTCGAATATTCGTTTGCATCCCTAATATATATATATATCTAGAGTAAGTGATAATAAACGAAATACTACACATAGTCAGAATATAAAGCCATTCAATGATCAGAAATAACTGAATAATTTTATAAGTGAGATAAGTTAGATTTAGATTTGTATGTATTTCATTTTGTTAAAAAAGTTATGTTAAGGCACGTACTAAAAGAGTGGAAGGAGAATCAGTGGACTTATGATGTAAAACTGCATATCGTTAGCCAGGTACCAGCTCCATCCCATACACTGAAATCATACAGACACAATATTTACAGCAACTGGTCATTTCTTTTCCCATTATATGTTTCCATTTGCGATACAAATACATCAATTTGAAACAGTATATCAAATTGGCATGTACATAAAACCTTTTTTCTGATGTTTCTAACAAGAGCAGTGACTTATTTGGATTAAGTAAAAAGATTACATTTTAGTTGACACTTAATAGCTATGTTTCGTGATGAATGAATGCATCCTTATAACTCATAATTTTTCCTCCTACCATGTGGTCCAGTTCCACGTAGTTGTTGATATATAGTAGATTGGTCCACCAGGTATGGCGACATTCCCCCATTGAAGGCAAGTCATGGGTAAGGCGTAGCGGGCCATTTATCAAATATGGAGATAGCACCGTTCCAAACATTAATACCAGCATATAGGGCGGAGTCAGTCTGGAGTTTAGATATATGTATTGATTTCAGCTCTTTGCGACATTTAACAAATGTTCAACCACGAGTTGGTTTTCTCGCATTTTTAGGATGCGTATAGAATAAAAGAAGTTTAAAAGGAAAAACGTTTGTACGGAAACGTATTTCGCTATCACAAAATATTTAAAAAAAAGGTGCATCGACCAGCATTTAAATTTTTAACAGCAACACAATTCCTGTCCATGATGTTTAAGGCAATAATAGGTTTTGAATACGATAATTTTACTACAATTCTTGTCATGGCTATTTCTTTCTTCAGTTTTTGAAACTCAAAAACATGAATATTTGATGAATAACTAGCAACAAGGGATCTGCTGCTTGGTATTCTTATGTTGAATTATGTTTATTGAGTTTCATTTGATTTCACCATAAATTATATAACATATTGTTTATGCAAAGTTTCAGCAACCAAAACTGCAAGGAAAGGTTCATTAATGAATGGTGATGTGTACAATAACTGCCTAGTTCCACAATATTATATTTCAAGTAGTGTTTGCCCTGTTCCACACACATTGTACGTTTGCCTTGTTTAGCATGGTCTTTCTCAAAAATAATATGTTTATGTAGTTAGTCGATATTATTGTCTATAATTGCCTGCAGATATTTCAACATCAAGTTCAGAGTAACATCACTTTCAATTGATCCTGTATTCTTTTAACAAAATGTTTAATAAGTAAATCAAAATGATAAATCGTGTTGAGAAATAATATTAGCTTGAAACCAAAACACATATTCCATTATAGCGTGATGTGATTGTTTTCGTTATAATAAATACTTTGCCCTTATAACAAAATATATGTTTTCCTTTCAAACGCATATTAATATGTCATAACTGTGTTTGTCTTTCCTTGGAATCCCTATAATACTCACTATATTATATTCACTTCAAAACCTCGATGAAACAATCGATCATTTTCGTTTGTTATTATTAATTATACGGCTTATAAAAATAATTGGCTATAGAAAATCGGACAAATACTGCAGTAAGTTTAAGCAATAGTGTATAACCGGATGACACACATGCGTGAAAACTTCGTGCGTTAGTATTAAACTATTTTAAGTGCTTCGGATTAATATAACGGTTAAAAGCATACACGTTTTGTACTGATTACCTCCAGAATCTATGGAAATAGAACATGAGCCAATTGAGTCGATTTGCTCCACCCACTTTCTTCAATTCTCGCAAGGTCAGGTATGCCACTAAGACGCCACTGCAAGTTCGAGTTTCAATTTTTATATTAGTAAATATAGAAAAGATTTATATTTGTTAATACATGCTTGGTTCGTAGGATAGGCATTAAGATAGGTGAGTAGTTTGTAACTTAATTTGCACTAAGAAATATGCAACCAATTCATTTAGCTTGTTGGTTAGTTAGTTAACCCGTTAGTTATTCAGTTAGTCAGTAAGGCAGAAGTCATTCAGTCGGTCCGTTAGTCAGTCAGATTCACACCTGATATCAGCTTGACCTACCTCAGGGTGAAGAAAGAGTCAACTGAGACGGTCGCGTACATAATGGCACAGAAAGATACGTAAGATTCCTGGTCAAAGGCAAACTTCAAAATATTTGCTGTAAGAAATTAAACAGTATACAAAAACACGAACAAAAGCAAACAACAACAAAATAGTCAATACTAAGAGATAGACATTTAACAAATGCTATTCAGTCATTCAGTTTATTGCAAAGAAATGAAACAGGTCTTAAATTAAAATAAAAACAAAAACAAATCAATAACTGAAATAATAATACCTAATTATGTGTATAAAAAACTTCTTTGTATCAAACAGTCTTACCACTAAGTCCTATGGGGAAGCTGAAAGTATGCCCAAGGATAACCCAGGCCATACTCAAGAACCTGATACCATTCAGGGCCCCAAGAGACCCCTCTCTCTGGTCGGTGTTCAGGATCTTACCACCATTGCTGTAGACGGAAAACGCAAGCAAGATCCTTTCCATCGTTCCTAGTAATAACATTGAACTTATCGAATTTGACTGTATAAAAGGCGATTCGATTTCAGTTTATGTAATAGGTGAATTTATGACATTGGCATTTATATAATTTGAGTCAATTTAAAAAAACATCTGAAACACTTTCCTACCCTGGCTTTGTTGGTTCGAGACAGGTTCAATGATTGGTGTGTCGGTGTTTACATGGTTGTCAGCCTTCATTGTATACACTGGAGGTAGTTCCTTCTCTTGGTCGTGAGGAACGTTGCCATTTTCTTTTCCCGCAAATGCGTTATTTACATAGGAAATACCCGAAACAACCGTAAGCCTATGTTGTATTTCAGATGAATTGTCCTTCGTCTTTACTTTCATTTGGACAGCAAGGATATCGTACAGTGTTCCAAACAATATGAAAGCTCCTAATACAGCAAGGAAGCATCTGAAACATATACGATATATTACTTCGTTGAACATCGATTGCATTCTGACTGTTTTAAAAAGGACTTTATTATATCGTATTCTTTCACCACATACATCATTTAGATGAAAAAAATGGTTAAAGTTGTGAAAATTCCTCTAAAAACCGGCCTCGGTTTCTCAACAAATATTTAAAGGAGAATCGTTCTAAGATTGAAAATATTTGACCTAATTTAAGTTGAAATCTGTTAGTTGAGTATGCTTTATTATAAAGATTCTGTCTTAAATATCTTCAAAAATATCGCTAACGAATAACAATTTTGTATGAGTTTTTTAATATGAAAAACCATTTGATACCTTATGCATATTTATCAAGGGAATTGAGCAATTTAATTAATAATTTTCAATTTTAAATGAGAAGGAACGCAAACAGCTTCAACATTTGTCATTGTTTTGCTTGTAAAAACTCTAATTGGTATGCATATAATAACAGTTAGTGTTTAAAACAAATAAGTTGAGTTCGCTATTTTAATTCACTGAGGATGCTCTGGAGTTGCTTTGTGCTGCAGACCCTTTTACAAATTCTCACTGAGATAGGATATTTCAATGAGTTTCATACTGAGAACTTGAGACGTTTTGTGAAATTGAGGCCCGGATTTGCTGGTCAAAATGATGAGATTTATAAAAATAATCATCTCACATGAAACTATTTCAAAAAAAAGTCTTACATGCATCCAATAGCATCAGATCCGAGCCGCAAAGGCTCATCACACACTGCTGTTATGTCTGCATTGGTAGTCCCATTCAAAAATGTTCTTTGTACTGTAATTGTTAGAAGACAATAACAAAAGATAATGTATAAAAAATGCAACCGATCTAAGTTTGAATTTTAGTTTCTTTGAAGCATCATATTTACAACTGATAACTGTTATTAATGCTGAAAAATGCAATTGTCTTTTTGTGCCTTTGAGGATGGCCTCATGTGGCAAAAAAGGACACTTACCTGTGCAAATGGATTTGCATGCTTATCTGATATTAAAGGGTTATAAGTATTGCATTCCAAACAGATTACTTTTCATTATACACATTACTTTTTAAAAGCATTGAAAGACACTTGATTTCATAATATTTACACCTCAACTTCCATTTCTTAAATGAATTGCCTTTCGGCAATTCCGTTTATCAATCGATGAACGCAACATATTCGGATATGTTCGGATCGCAATTCATCGTATAACAATATACATGAAAACTATTGATCTTGTTATTATTTGTATTGTGTCAGCAGGTCTCGTAACAAATATATATATCAACATTATAGAAATTGCTAATTGATTATATTTTAAATGTTTTGTTGCCAGAAGTGTTTCAATTTTACGTTTAAAAGTGATTTCAAGTGGTTGATCTTTTCCGCGTTATTGTGACGTCATTTGAAAAGATGTTTCCGGTAACAGGCGGGTCGTTCTATGTACAAACCTGGCAATAAAGGACTAGTGAAATATTTTCTTAAATGAAATGAAGTATTTTTTAACAATTATTGAATGAAATAATGAATTATTGGTGTAAATATAAGGAATGAATTGCGTGGGATAGTCATAGTACGCGTGGAGTTCTTCGGACTCCACACACTTTGACCAGCCCAATAGCTTTCATACCCCGATAATGACATCAACCCCGCAATTCATTACTTAAATGAATGATGATTTTGAGTTTGTTTTATGACATCATTTTGACATTGCACAAATACATATGTCATGACGTAAAGTCGGCAGAGTAGACCCGGGCTAACATATTTTGCGATATGTTTTTGCGTGTTGATTTATGAAGGGTATATAAAACACAGCAATACGTGTCTTTTGTTCTAGTCTAAAGTAATATATTTCAATATCTATAGTTTTTTTTTTGATAAAATGAATGGCAGTACAAATGCTGATAACAACACTTTGTAAAAGGCCGAAATGCGTAAACTATTCTGACTTATTCTATTTACTTTTAATTACCACTTCTTTAATTTCATTTGCAGTGGAATGTTCACAAATAAGAGTGCGGAACAAAAATTTTGTACGGAGCAAACCGAAAAAAAGGTTCTAAGGCGGTACTTAACAATCCTTGATAAACACACGTAGGTTTTTATATAGTAAATATGAACTGTGTTGTATGTGGAGTTTTGTTCGGTTGTTCCATGTTTCTTGTTTGTGACTTTTTTTGTTTTTCGTGCTATATGTCTTTGGCGTTTACCCTGTATCATTAAACGGGGTTTATGTTTAAACATTTGGCTTCTGGGCTTGTTTCTGTAGTATTTCATATAAATACTTTGGAATAGACTGAGTGACATAAACTGAATCAAAAATATTTATTTTTTTTGCAATTTAATTAAAAGGTTTGCTTGGTAATTATAAAATAATATGAGAGAATTTCAATCAATTATCTACCTGTTTCAATCAGATTGTTAAGGTCTGCTACGTTGCATCTGTCTGACACACATATACCAACTCGAATCGAATTCTCGACTCCTGGAACCTGAAATCATTCGGAATGGTTTAAGTGTATCTATATGTTATTGAATATTAAGGATTAATTTTAAGCTCAATTTTATTTCAATGATATGTTCCGCAAAGGATAGATTTGTCTATGACTTTCGCGATAAACATTACTTTTAATAATATACACATATTAACTACGCAGAATTTATTATCTATATACTTTCGATATCGTGTGATAATGGACGTAAACCCTTTTGATATTGGGTGCGGTTCTTCTATCTCTGATAGTTGTTTTATTTTGAAATCCTAACACCTTCTGCTCGAATGCCCGTGAAGCATCTGTTGGAAGTTTTACTTTCCTATTCGGTATCTCGATTTTTGTTTTGCTTTCATTTCGCCATAGACCATTTTCGTTTGAAACAAAGCCTTTGTGTGAAAGATATAACTATTAATATCCGCCTGCAGCGCTTGAATACAAAGTTTATCGACTATATAATGATAGACAACTATATACACGTACTGGCGCGTACTTATACCCTGTCTCAGAACTCCTACATGTATTGTCATAAATATTTGATGATCTTTAAATAATATATTTTAATACAAAAACAAAATACCACCATTCACTTCATGGACATATATGGGAAAAATATTAATAAATGTTTATCTTACTTCATTTCTATGCGTTTAACATTATAGATATAAACGTTTATCTAAATTTGTACAGAAGTATTTACAAACTTTAGTGTAACATAATATTATTGAATACATCTGTGCTGACATACAAACGAGGGCCTGCCAGTGGGTATATCCAGACGGCAATATTTGCCCTTAAATTGGTCCGTCGCCTCTGTGGCGTTGTTGTAAACAATGGCATCCACGTCTTGACATTCATCAAATCCGCCAGGGAACCAGATTCGACCCTGCAACATACCGCTGTCAGGTTTTCCAAATGCGTCTAAGACTGAAAGAAAATGCATTCTTTTTATTTAGCTTGACCGTACAATCAGCTTTAAAAGTATCATCTGTTTCATACGTAGAAATCAGAACTGGCACCAAACAAGAGACCAAACGCCATGTGTGGGTGATCGGCTGACAAAAAAGGTAAAATATAATAACAAAATGTGTATGCACATAATTGTAACTCATTCATGTAATGTTGACCGTATAGAATAATTCCAATACTGTTTTCCAAACTAGGACAAAAGCATTCCAGGGGTGTAAATAAACATTATCTTTAAAAATTCTTGAATTCGCGATTTCTTTGAATTGTTTACTCCAATTGCAATGCTTACTCTATTATTGATTTCCAAATATTCACAATTGTTCTAAGACAGAGAGAGTAATTATTTGTTTCAGTGTAAAATAATAATATCTTTTATCGAGTAAGCACAAAAAGCTAATGTAATATATCTACTTTGTTTTTCATGATGAATAATATATTCCGAATTCGCACTCAAACAGTTTATATCGTTATTATATGCTTGAATAGGGTACATTACAGCTATATTTTGTTAGAAAAGCAAGCCAAATCTTATTTGAACGTAACAGCATTTGGAAAATTTGGTCGTTGAATGTGTATCCCTGCACTGAAGGCTATGACATTTGATTTGAACTTTACTGGAATTTCAGTACAGTGGAAAATATCAAAATGCTTTCGTAAATCATTTTTATTTCACAGATGATCTTTTAAGGAATGGGTTAAGTTAACTTAATTGATATGATCACACGTTATATAATCTGTAATGTCATAAAGTATTTGTTTTAATCCCATAATATTGTTTATTTTCTTTATTGTTCTTTGCACACAATGACATATATCACCAAACAATCACTGAAGCTTATGTTTTTATCATTTGGTCATGTAAGGACGTTCTTACCTGTCAAAGCCCATGCGTCTCTATCCATCAGTCCTTGCAGTAGTAGCATCAAGTCGTTGCTACATCCTGGAGACACACCCAAGCTCTGTAGCGTCAACGACGAGGCAATGGACGTCAGTACGGCTAGGTCCACCGGGGCATTGTCATCGTGTGTTCTCCCCGGAAATAGTAATCCAGTAACAGTTTGAATAATTGGGCCCAGAGCATTGGATCCTTTCCCGTTGTTGAAAAGTGTTTGTAAATCAATGTTGGCAACGTCTGGATAGCTTGAGTTTTGTATGACTGAACCAATAGTTTTCAATAAATCAGAAATCACGTTTTCAAATGCAGCTTGTGCAGTGTCATTTTGTTCTGCGTATATGCTTAAACAGAAGATGCAAAGCATCAGTACAATGATATACGAATGTTTCATTTTCATTCCACCATTCATAATTGTCCTATATCTTACAAAGTTTTTAAACATTTGAGGTTAAGATGTAGACTATATGTATATATAAGATGATGAGCTCAATTTTGACTTAATACCGGAGTTGCTAGATTGCGTTTCAGTGTAGGGCCAACACATGAATGCATTTATTTATGATACTGGTATCACGCTTGAAAAGATAAAATGTTTTGAAATACCGCACAATTTCAATATTGTCAAAATGTGATGAACGGTAATTTTACGTGCGTTTTTTAATAATTGAGAACAAAACATATGGAACAATCAGATTGATATAAGGAATCAACCTTATGCTCTGTTCAGGGGTCAGTTTTGGTAAAGAATCTAAATATCATCATACATTTTTTAAATGTCAAGTAACTTCAGTGATAAAAACATGGAGTCATTTTCATTTTCTCATGACTGTTTACCAGATAATTATTTGATAAAGTTTTTTTCACATAACTGAATTCTTCCCTTATCGAGGGACCAACCAAATATTATTGTGACACTTGTTTAGGAGTACAAAAAACGCAAACTGTTTTCAAAGGCGCATTATATAGTTTTGTCTTTCGGTTTTAAATGATTAGTATCTAGATAAACATATCACAATGACATCCAAGTTTATTTACGTTTCAATAGGAACACAGTCACTCCTAACTATACTGATAAAAGTTCAAGTGCTACCCGTGATTTTCATTTCAATATATCAACTTGGCCTTATTCAGCTATTAAACGAGATATCTAAATCGAACTTACAAGTTCCTCAAAAGGCATTCATCGTTATACTGAAATAACTAGATATGTGTCCAAATGTCTCACCAAGGGCTCATTCCATTTCTCGTTCAGATCAACGTGACACTGGACTCATTTAATTTTAGGGGTCATATTCGCGTTTAATTCTAAACCCGTTTTAATTGAATAAACCGCCGCGAAAATTAAATCGGAGCCAATCGTAAAGCATTGTAAGAAAATGCACTTTCGAAACAAAAAGGGAATCGTAATCCCTTTGTAAACCCTCCAAACAATCTCTGATCGTAATTGATGCATTGTGTTGGGCTTAATTGCCTTTAATACACATTTTAGATTGAATGTTCGCATTAAGGTAAATATTTAAGTTTTGCTGTAAGGTTTAAGGCGGGAATCCTATATCGCCCCACCTAATCCGCTGGTTATGAGGTTCAAATTTTATGTTGAAAGCACGAAAATGAGATATGTTTCGCAAATGGTTATATTTGTATACTCACTAAACCCTCTTAAATCTGGTGTACTGACTTGACTTACAAACCAGAAGGAATATAGATTTTGAATACTGATTGACCGTGTACTTGAATTTAAAAAATAGCATAACTCTGCAAAGCGTATCATGCCGAGTCTCCGATCATATATAACGCCGCAGTGTGAATCTTGATTAACGCCTGACAGGCTTAAATCATATATAGCGCAGTTGTGTGTTTTCCATATGTTCCTGTTATTCCTTGGTCATTTATAGCAAATGTGTGTATTTTGTTTAGTTGCTATTAAGCTTTGATGAATTAAAATCCCTCAGTGTGTATCTTGCTGAGTGCCTGTTTAGCTTTAATGATATGAAGAGACGCCGGGCTTACCTTATTTTCTGCATGTTTTGCTATGCCGCATCGTGTGTCTTGTTGGGTGTGTAAGGTTTGGATCATATATAGCGTCATTGTTTGTATTGTGATACATGCATGTTCGCTTTGCATATGTCTTGTCGAGTGCTTAGGGCTTTGATTATTTAAGTTGCACCTACATGAATCTTGTTAAATGTTTTTAAGCTTTGATCACATATTGTACCGCCGAGTCCATTGAATGGAGTGCATGTGGGGCTTTTATCATAAATTGCGGCCCTGTGTATATCTTGTTGAGTATATGTAGAGCTTTGAGAATACAAAGCGCTGCTGTATGCATGTTGTTATATGTATGTAAGGTTTTGAGCATATATAACGCCGTTGTGTGAATAGTGTTGACTGTCTGTTACGCTTGGATCATATACAGGGTCGCTCGGTAATCGTTTTGAGTGCCTGTAAGGTTGTGGTCACACAGAGCGCTGTTTTGTGAATGATGTTGAGTACACATTAGATATTGAACATATAGAGTGCCGCCGTTTGTATTTTGTTGACTGCACCTTGTACTTTGATTGTATATAGCGCAATTGTGTTTATCATGTTGAGTGCCTGTTAAGTTGTTTTTATTTATAGAATCGCTGTGTGTATCTTGTTGCGTGCATGTATGATTTAATCACAGGCTTAGGCTTAAATATTTAAAGAAAGCATCGCTTTGTTTATATTGTTACGTGCCTATATTGCTTAGATCAAATGAAGCGTTTTCGTGTGTTTTTGTGTGTACTTTGTTGGGTGCACGTTATGCTTTTAGCATGTAGAGTGCAGCTGTATGTACCTTATTGCGTGCATGCTTGGCTTTAATCAAATGTATCTCCACTGTGTGTTTCTTGTTGAATGTCAGTTAGACTTTGACCATTAAAAGCACCTTGTGTGTGTCTTGTTGAAATTCTGTTCGGTTTTGCTCATATAAAGCGCTGTGAATCTAATTGAAATTCAATCGGGCTTTGATCATAGATAGCGCCGCTGTTCGTATTTTGTTGAATGACAGTAAGCCTTTGACCATATATTTCGCCATCATGTGTATCTTTTTTACTGTTCTTTAGGACTGAGTGCATCGTCTTTTTGCGTGTTTCTGTTGAGTGCAATATGGAAATATTGCCTTTATTTTGGAGATTTGATAAATGTCCAGTTTCGAGCGATTGATAAATTGAGTTTGCTGTTTTTTTATTTCGTTAATAGCTTTAAAACAGTCATTGTCTGTTTATAGGCTTTCGCAGAATAACATTTGTTCACTTTTTAATTTGGTTGGTGAAAAGTCTATCGGCGTTGACTCAGTTTCATTGATTTTTGTTCTTGTTTTAATTTGAAGTAAAATATATTGTTCATGAAATAGTTCTTTTGAAAAGTTATAACTTTATCATGAACCTTAAGTGAATGAATATATGATCATACATAGCGCTGCTGTGTGAATCTTTTTTTAATGTCAGTTGAGCTTTAATCATATATAGCACTGCTGTACGTATATTGTTGATTTTCTTACCGTATGAAGCGCCAGTGCGTGTATTTTATTGAATGTTCTTAAGGTTTTATTATTTACAGCGCCGCTGTGTGTACTTAGTCGAGGGTTGAAATGCTATTATGCTATATAGCGTCACTATCTGTATTATGTTCAGTGCCGTTTGTCTTAAATCATACAAAGGGTCACTATGTGTAACTTGTTGAGTGCATGTAAGGCAATACATGGCTTTTAATGTTGAATGTCCAATATGAACTGAGCGGTGGCGCTAATTATGAACAAAGGCTAACGAGAATTAAAAAAACAATATACACAACGGCGCAAACAATGCTCCAAACCTAACATGCCCTGAACCACAAGATACACAAAAACAACGCTATAAATAATCAAATCCCTACATGCCCTAAACAAGATACACAGAACGGTTCTATATATGACCAAATCCCTACATGCACTCAATAAGATACACACAACAGTGATACATATGATCAAATCCCTACATGCACTCAACAAGATACATATAATATCAAATCCCTACATGCACTCAACAAGATACACACAACAGCGTTTTATATGATCCAATCCCTACCTGCACTCAACAAGATACACACAACAGTGATACATATGATCAAATTCCTACATGCACTCAACAAGATACATATATTATCAAATCCCTACATGCACTCAACAAGATACACACAACAGCGCTTTATATGATCCAATCCCTACCTGCACTACAAGATACACACAGCAGTGATACATATGATCAAATCCCTACATCTACTCAACAAGATACATATATTATCAAATCCCTACATTCACTCGACCAGATACACACAACAACGCTATATATGATCAACGCCCTACATGCACTCGACCAGATACACACAACAACGCTATATATAATCAAACCCTACATACACTCAACAAGATGCATATATTATCAAAGCCTTACATGCACTCAACAAGAAACACAAAACAGCGCTTTATATGATCCAATCCCTACATGCACTCAACAAGAAACACAAAACAACGCTATTTAAGCTCAAATCCCAATCTGCATTCGACAAGAAACACACAACAACGCTATATATGATCAAAGCCCTACATGCACTCAAGAAGATACACACAACAACGCTATATATGATCAAATCCCTACATGCACTCAACAAGTAACACACACCAACGCTATATATGATCAAAGCCCTACATGCACGCAACAAGATACACAACAGCGCTTTATATAATCAAAGCCCTACATGCACTCAAGAAGATAAACAAAACAGCGCTTTATATGATCGTATCCCTATATGCACTCAACAAGATACACACAACAACGTTATATATGATCAAATCCCTACATGCACTCAACAAGAAACAAACAACAACGCTATATATGATCATCACTTGGCGACTGTTGACTGCTGCGTGGTGCGCACGCAATTTTTCTTTAATACAATAAAAAGTGAAATTTTGGGTTAAGTAAAGTGTTTTTACATACTGGACAGTTTTAGTTTAAGTATTTAAAACCTTTGAACGTTTCTTAATTCATGACTTTTATCAGCAGTGGCAAATAGTGGTGTTTTAACTTTTTCTTCAACTGGCTGGGTCGCTGGACGCTTGAACCCCTCCACTAGAGCGTCTGACTGCGTCTGATTGCGTCTAGATAACCCGGAGTGTAAACAATCATGGCAGCGCCCATGACAGACATTTTATCAATATTAATATTCTGTTACTGCTTCACTTGCTGCAGAAATATATACTACCAAGCTGAACAATCTGTGGAAACTCGTATGTATAAATGCAATGATGAACATGATACAAATTCGAGAAACGTAACTTCATTTAAAATAGCTACAGCTTCGAACATTACTGTGCATAGCATTCTATTTTACCATTTGAAATACACCCAGCGTGTACCTTCCTTGGCTATAAGCCTGAACCAAAGCTACAAATGGTACCTGCTAGTTCTGGCGGGTGATATTGCTCTAAACCCCGGACCTACAAAACACCCATGTGGTGTCTGCAACAGACCAGTTGCCAGCAGTCACAGAGCTGTTGAATGCGAAGCATGCTATCAATGGATACACATTAAATGCGCAAATATTACCCCAAAGGAATATATACTACTTGGAAACAGCTCAAATCCTTGGGTCTGCAACCAATGTGAAAACTTCCACTTTACTGACTCATTTTTTAGTGCTGAGTTTACATTAGATGATCCTAATACATCAATTGACTTCATGTGCAGCTCAACAGTTGACTCCGCCTTCAAGGAATTAGCAGAACTTCGTAGAATGCATCCCAAAAATTTTATTGTGGCTCACCTGAACATTAACAGTCTAAAGTCTAAATTTGCTGAAATTTATGAGGTTTTAAATGATAAACTTGTAGATCTTTTATTCATTTCAGAGACCAAATTGGACTGTTCTTATCGCGATTCCATTTTTGATGTACCTGGTTTTAAACTTGAACGGCGAGACAGAAATTCTCATGGTGGAGGTCTAGCCTCTTACATCCGCACTGACATTCCATCACGTAGACGGAGAGACATGGAATCAGACAATCTTGAAAATCTTATATACGAGGTAAATCTTAACAAATCAAAATGGTGCTTTTTCTGCGTTTACAGACCTCCATGTATGAAAAATAATCTTTTTGATGAACACTTTTGTAAAACTTTTGATAGATGTGTCAGTCTCTATGACTATTATGCCGTGCTAGGGGATTTGAACTATGATTTCTTGTCTGAAACCAAATGTAAAACACTTTTGGATATTATTGAATCTTTTAACCTGTCAAATATTATTAAAGAACCTACATGTTTTAAAAAGGGTTGTCCACCATCTCTTTTAGATGTATTTTTGACTAATCATAAAAACCTTTGTTTTAAAACTTTAAATTTCCCAACTGGTATTAGTGATTGTCACAATATGATCAGCACAGTCATCAATAATAATGCACCAGGAAATGAGAAACAAAAAGTAAGTTTCAGAAGTTTCAAAACTTTTGACATTGACTCTTTTAACTATGATCTTAGCATGATTAATGATGGTTATCACCCTGATGAAAATAACATAGATACTGTATATAACGATTTTGAGAAAAAAGTTATGAACACTATAGAAAAACACGCTCCTCTTAAACAAGTCTATAAAAAGCCTGCCCAGCTGCCTTACATGAATAGAAGACTAAGAAAAGCAATTTACAATAAGAAAATGTCTCACACTAAATACATGAAGAACAAAAATGCTAAAACATGGGAAGAATATAGAAAAAGTAGAAATTATGTTAATAAGCTTAAACGCATATCAATAAACAATTACTTTCAGGAGAGATGCTTAGGAGGATGTAAGAACAAAGACTTCTGGTCAACAATTAAACCCTATATGTCAAATAAATCAAAAAGCAATCAGTCCAAAATTATTTTAAACAATAACGAAAAGATTATTTCAGTCAGCACTGAAGTCGCAGAAGTTTTCAATGAGTTCTATGCAAATGTTGCCAAAGATATTGGTAAAGATGTTGTTTTTAATGAGGCTAATCACCCCAGCATCAGTAAAATATTAGAACAAAACATTACACCCAGCTCCTTCAATTTCACACATGTAGGGCAATCAACAGTCTCAAAAATTATACAAAAGTTTAATGTAAAAAAAGCTACAGGTGTTGATAAAATATCAATTAAACTACTTAAGCTAGGATCACAGTCGTTAGCCCCATTTTATAATGATTTTATAAATAACTCTATAGACAATAGCATTTTCCCAGATCGCCTAAAGCAAGCTCAGGTTACTCCAATTTTCAAGAAAAATGATCCTCTACAAAAGTCTAATTACAGGCCTGTCAGTATTTTGCCTGCACCCTCAAAAATATTTGAAAAAGTTTTAGCCGAGCAACTATCTGAGCATTTCGAACCTATTTTTAATAAATTTCTCTGCGCATTTAGGAAAGGCCATGGTTGTCAGACCACCCTTTTAAAATTAGTTGAGGACTGGAAGTCCGCTCTGGACTCAAAACAATATGTTGCTGCTGTCCTTATGGACCTGTCAAAGGCTTTTGACTGTCTGCCCCATGATATATTACTTTGCAAACTTAAATGTTATGGTCTGTCTGCCAGCTCACTGAACTTATTAACATCCTATCTTAATCAGAGAAAACAGCAAATCAAAATTGGTCACATTACAAGTAGCTGGGCTGAGATAACCAAAGGTGTGCCACAGGGCTCGATCCTTGGTCCTTTACTCTTTAACATATTTCTCAATGACATCTTCTATTTCATCAAACAAGGATCCCTCTACAACTACGCTGATGACAATACCCTTTCTTTTAGCTCATTTAACTTCGACACTCTGATATCAGTCCTTCAAAACGAAAGTAATGTCCTTATCAACTGGTTCTCTGTTAATTGCATGCAGGCAAATCCTGATAAGTTTCAGGCTATCGCCATAGGCACTAAAACACACTCTAAAAAGCCCAAGCTTAATATTAAAATGCCAACATTGAATGTGATGAAGTGGTAAAACTTCTTGGAGTCAACTTAGATTTTGCCCTTACCTTTGAAAACCATATTAGCATCATATGTAGTAAAGCTGCACAACAACTTAATATATTGAAAAGATTAGGCAGAAATTTGTGTAGATTAAGCCGCCTAACCATTTTTCACTCTTTTATCTTATCCAATTTCAACTTCTATCCGTTAACTTGGCATTTCTGTTCAAATAAAAGCACAAACAAGATTGAAAAAATACCAGAAAGAGCCCTTCGTTTTGTTTATGACGACTACTCCAGTACATATGAACAACTTCTAAATAGAGCAAAACTTCCTAGCTTGTATATCAGAAGAACTAGAGCAATGGCTATGAGAACTTTTAAAATCTTGAATAATATTGCTGTATTAAGTGATTTAATTAAAGTGCATGATGACGGTTATAATTTTAGGTATTCAAACTTATTAGAGGTTCCCAGAGTAACAACAACTAGGTATGGAAAAAATAGTTTTAAGTATGCTGCTCCGGTCCTGTGGAACTCGCTCCCAGAAGCTTTTAGAAATACAACAAACTACAATCAATTCAAAATCTTGATTGCACATTGGAATGGACGGGACTGTAGGTGCTCAATGTGCAAATCAAACTAGTTGCTTGTTCTACAGGGCCGGACATCATCTTTGTTTTTTTTGTTCAATATCTATCTTAGTTTATATCTTGCTTGTGTTGGGTCTTTTGAGTTTATTTTGTGTTTTGTGTTTCTGCTTGCCTTAGCTTGCTCAAGTGTTCTAGCTGCATGCTCTGCTCTTTTTGTATAGTTGTACGTTACTTGATTTGCTTTTACTGCTTAATTTTGCTTACTAGTACTTGCTATGCAGCAGCTTGTTAATAAAACTCTCTTTGTATATGCTATCGTCATTGTCATACCATGCTTTATTATTGATTGTGATCTTGTATGTGCTGCTGTGAAGGAATTGCTGCTCAGGTCATCCCAGATCTGATCTGTGGTGATATATTCGTTTAGACTACTTTTAGTCTGCTTTTTGCAACTATTTTGACTATCAGTTTTTTATTACTCTTTTTCTTAAGTGTTCTTAGGCCTCTGGTCTAGAGCAGCAGATCTTTCACAGGTTTAACCTCTTTTAGTTGCTTTGCTATATGATATGTGCTTATTTAACAATGCTCAAAATTATTTTACTGCTTTCTTACCATGATATTGTTGTTCAACATGTATATTATTGTTATAGTCGGTTCAAAAGCGCTTGTCGCTTATGTTATATTGTTATTTCTGACTTGCCGACTTAAAATAAAATTTATCTTATCTTATCTTATCTTATCTTAAAGCCATACACGCACTCAACAAGAAACACTCAACGGCGCTCAATATGATCAAATTCCTATATGCACTCAACAAGAAACACACAACGGCGCTATATATGATCAAAGCCCTACATGCACTCAACAAGATACACACAACGGCGTTATATATGATCAAAGCCCTACATGCACTCATCAATATACATACAACGGCGCTATATATGATCCTATCCCTATATGCACTCAAAAAGATACACACAACAACGCTATATATGATCAAAGTGCTACAGGCACTCAACAAGAAACACTCAACGACGCTTGATATGATCAAATTCCTATATGCACTCAACAAGAAACACACAACTGCGCTCTATTTGATCAAATCCCTACATGCACTCAACAAGTAACGCACCCCAACGCTATATATGATCAAAAATCTACATGCACTCAATAGGCTATACACAACGGCGCTTTATATTATCAAAGCCCTACATGCACTCAACAAGATACACACAACAACGGCGCTATATATGATCCAAACCCTACATGCACACAACAAGATACACACAACAGTGCTTTAAATGATCCAAGTCCTACATTCACTCAACAAGATACACACAACGGCGCTTTACATGATCAAAGCCGTACATGCACTCAAAAAGATATACACAACAGTGCTTTAAATGATCCAAGTCCTACATTCACCCAACAAGATACACATAACAGTGATACATATGATCAAAGTCCTACATGTACTCAACAAGATACACACAACAGCTATTTATATGATCAAAGTCCTACATGCACTCAATAAGATACACACAACAACGATTTATATGATCTAATCCCTACATGCACTCAACAAGTAACACACACCAACGCTATATATGATCAAAGTCCTACATGCACTCAACAAGATACACACAACGGCGCTATATATGATCAAAGCCCTACATGAACTTAACAAGATACACACAACAGCGCTTTATATGATCCAAGTCCTACATTCACTCAACAAGATACACACAACAGCGCTATATATTATCCAAGCCTTACATGCACTTAACAAGGTAAGCACAACAGCGCCATATATGATCACATGTGAAGAACGTAATGTAAGATAAATTTCCTATTATCTGAGCACCGGTGTACTGGTGAGGTGCAGTAAGTTAAAAGCAAAATTGTCAGCCAAAACACAGATAATCAAGGACACTTTTGTGTCCAGAACAAGTATATATTAGTGATATTCAAATCATATTTTTACTTTTGAACAGTTACAATAATTTGAAATACAAACAAATCACGCCTTCAAAATTATTATCAGGCACAAATACACTTATGAAAGCACTGTCCGAGTAGCCGCAATAAAAAAGCACAATAACGTTTCAATCATACAATCACCTGCGGCGTACTGGCTGGCAACCGGGTGGGCATGCATGCGGGCTCCGGTGTGATGTCCGTTCATTAACTTAAAAAGTCTTTGTCTATTCATGGCAAATTTGATAACCAGTCATATTCCTTGAGTCTCTCGAGAGTTCATTCCCTTTTATTATAGAAAATCGAAATTGTCGGATCAATAACGTTATAATCGGGGATCGAATCATTTCAAATTTTGATCAGAATGTGTATGTACATTATAGACAAAAACAATCGATAGACGTCTATATCGCTTTGGTCAATTAAGTGTTATCGCCCTTGAGGTATAGAAAAAAACCCGGTCCTGTCCGATCAATACGTTTAGACACCTTTGTTCAATCATCACCATTTTTTCTTCAATATTTATAGGCATCATAATTTTGGTTTTCGTTACCAAACGTCATTCCTTAAGTCATTTAAGATTAATCGTCCTGCAATCTCAGATTGGTCTTGACGGTGTATATTTTTTGTATACTTCGTCCAACCATCACAAACATGGTTCGAAATTTGTGAGGCCATACTATCTTGGACATGTTCGTGTACTTACAATATCGCTTAAGTTACTTTTAGATATGGAACTTTCCTTAAATCGGTCTTGTCCGATTAATTTGTTGAGATGCCTTTGTCCAATCATCACCAAATTGGAAAAAGAAAAAAATATTAGAAGAAAAAATAAAGCTTATATTTTATACTTAAATCATTGTTAGATATTGGGACAAGTGAGGGGTCAGGGTTTAAGCAACAAAAACTAGTTACAGATTCCGATACACTCGTGTTCCAGTAAACAAGTGTTTTATTGACCGTATCAAGGCGGTATCCTATCATCTTTTGGTTGTATTTGTGTATGGGTTTTTATAGTGTCGCAAGTACATCTTAGCAGGGTATATTTTTCAATTATTGACTAATGGGGTCGTCAATGCAGTTTTTATTGTATTTTTGTAATTGTATTGAGAATAACTAAGTGTTAACCCTCCGGTAAGTGCCGATGATTTAAAGACCGTTCCAATGCGATTACACTATCATTTATTGATTTAGCTACTTTGATGTTTGTGTGTCCGTACGTGTGTGGCTCTCGTTCGGTGTCAGTGTGACTCTGTACTTATAAACAGGGTTTATATTTGGCATATTGTCTACTGGACTTAACTCTGTATTTTTTCATTGTATAGCTGAACCCATCGTGACGTCATAGGATCTAAGCTTCTGGTGCTCTTTGATGAAGTTGGCCAGTGCACAGAGCAAGTTGTAGATTTGCTCGCACATAATTATCCTGATGCACGCGAAAAACATCAACTCATTTTCAAATGTATTCATTATCAGTGATGAAACAACAAAATGATTTAAAATTTGTGCTTTAAAGACAGATATAAATAAGAATAAAAAAACGGTAAACATACATTTATTCTGTAGTTTTCAATGGATTAAAATTAAAATCAAAGCAATGTCAGATAAAAAAAATCTTAAAAATCTGTGTCCAACCGATAGCAGTGGTCATGTATCCGACTTCCACCTATTTTCTGCCTTTTCCGAGGACGGCTTTCTCCAACCCCATCATTGGCGCCTCGAACACGAGAGACACAATGAAACTCAAACCGTAGGTCAAAGTCATGTGACCAAGAAACAGGTAGATCTGAAAAAATAAAGCTAGCTCACTAACAGATTGTTACAATCATTTTAAAACAGATGTGTCCTATATTGTGACCCGTGACAGAACCTATTGTTTATATGTTTATGTATAATATTTCAGTAGATAAAACAAAAGCATCAATTGCATCGGTAAACCAATATCGAAAATTGTATGTCAAACGTTTATTAGTAACAAGTATATATACTAATATTTATATTATTCATTATTGCTTTTTATTGGTAGTACCAGTTCAAACTGTGTGAAGTATGTGAGCTGTCGTCTGCTTGTGTGGAAGGTAATCATAACGAGAGGGTGTATAAGATATGCACAGTAGGTCAGGCGACTCAATGGAATGAATCCCGGCCACGAAAGCAGCTCATTTATCCAACCTGAATTGCAGGAATGCATCAAAATACATCCTAACATCTGTCTCATCGTTAATATGTGATGATAAATGATATTCTTAAAAAAATCCGTATGATACAAAAGCATAATTGATGCTTTAATGTGAACATCGATTTATCTATTTCATCAATAATATCGTAAATTATTAATATTTTGTATTCTCAAACCTCCGTGGCCGGTGCAGCATGCGATTATCAGATAGGCAAGAGCCACGCCCCAGGCGGTGCGAGACAGGGCGGTGTAGGCCGACGACTCCCCCAAACTGAATATGTGGTTACCGTCTCGTGAGTATGGTCCATATACCACCAGGCAGAACGTGGCAAAGCTCAAGAACCACAGCAACAGGTTGAGCGACTGTGGAATAATATATATGTTCTATGAATACTATAACGGCTTCTTATCCTCCACTTTTCTACAGTGAACATTATAGCAAATCATAGTATTCTAGGTTTATCTCAATCGTTTGCAATATCGATGTTTATATGAAAAGGCTCGAAATAAAACAGTGATATATTGAAATAACCATAAGAATGTCCAACAAAAGTGATACAGTCAGCTAAAATGTGGATTTGCTAGTATGCAAAAATATGAAAAAATATATGTGTATCATTTGAAAACGTTTTTATTCTAAAAACTTAATTCATGTTTTTATTTGTATACATTAACATTGATGAGACCATAGGAAAAAATATCTAGCTTCATACCTTTGGGATTTTTAGTTTTCTATTTGTTTTATAGAGCAGGTAGCCTGCAAATAGCCCCACTATGTAAGGTCCAAGCCGGGTCAGACTAGGGGCATATAGATTCTTCATAAAGTTTCCATCTTTCCTGTAACATTATACGGCAATGAATTAATTCCTCCCGCTATTTATAGTTCACCTTGTAAGGCCAGCCAGCCAACACAGGCGGTCAGTTTATCTCTAGCAGTCAGAGCTGTACCATCCTCACCAATATCATATGTATCAATAATAAATAGTTAGAACACATGCAGTCGTTCTTCATAACATAACATGGTGTAAGAAAAGAACTCATCGCTCATATAGTATTAAATGTGGATTATTTTAACTTTGGATCGTTAATTAGTAGATTAAGCATCTAATAAACTGTTCACTGTGAGAATGGAGTTAAGTGGTGTTCCAACACCGTGCATGGATTGGAATAGCTCAAATCTTCCGGAAGCTTTGAAGAAGTTCACAGAGCACTGTGAGCTTATTTTTAAGGGTCCACTTAAAGGGAAGGATGAGGATGTACACATCACCTATTTGCAACTTTGGATGGGTGAAAAGGGTCAGGACCTGTACAAAACACTAGAACTGTCAGCGTCCGACAGAGAACATTTGTCAGAAATTTGTGAAGCGATTACAAAACACCTACAGCCGACGATCAACCCCGTTTTTGCACGATATCGTTTCAACAATATGACACAGGGAGAACTTTCTTTCGAGGAATTCTTGACCAAATTGAAAGTAATGGTGAAGGATTGCAATTATAAGGACAGTGAAGACATGATCAGGGATAGGATTGTGTTTGGAATAGTATCACAAAAAATCCGAGAAAAACTCATTAATATGGGAGAAAATTTGACCTTGAGCAAGGCTATTCAAATATGTCAAAGCTTGGAATATGCTCAAGCGCAACTGCGCGAAATGCAGGCACCATCGCAAGGAGCAGCCGTTAATGTGGTTCGTTCAAGAAGGGTTACTGGTCATAACACCTCAGGCCAGCCTGGTCACATTTCCTCAGGCCAGTGGGAGCAGAGAAGACAACAGCGCGTCACTTTGGGAGAAGACGTTACCCAGACTTGCCAAAATTGTGGGCGGAAACACCAACAACAACACCAGTGTCCCGCAAAGGGAAAACAATGTCACAAATGTCAGAAATGGTACCATTTTGCATCAGTGTGTAGAAGTATAAATGAAGTTATTGACAATGACAATTCTTGTACTCATGATTTCAAGGATTTAGTGATTGACAATGTGGAGTCCACTGTAAGGAATGGGCAGGTGTTTGCAAAGATCAAGGTAGGTCCTTCCAATTTGTCCGTACAGTTCAAGATTGATACTGGTAGCCAAGTGAATATATTGCCATACAAAACCTTTAGAGACATAGGCATAAAGTCAGTTCTAGAAGCTTCACATTCAAAGCTTTCAGCCTATGACGGAAGCACGTTAAATGAAAGGGATGCATTACTTTAAGGTGTAATCATCCTGGATCTGGCCAAACAAATGATGTTTACTTTCATGTAGTTGACACACATTCAAGTCCTTTGCTAAGTCTCCAATCATCCCTTGACTTTGAACTCATAAATCTCACATACACAGTTATGTCAGATTCCCAGGTCAACCCCCTCACTAAGGACATTGTATTAAAGGGATACAAGGAAGTGTTTGATGGCATTGGTCTGCTAGCCGGTGAATGTAAGATTCACATTGATCCCACTGTCCAGCCTGTGGTGCATCCCCCAAGAAAGGTCCCTATAGCATTACAAGAAAAGGTCAAGGATGAGTTACTCCGCATGGAGTCATTAGGTGTCATCGAAAAGGTCAATGAACCCACTGACTGGGTTAGTTCAATGGTCGTTGCCGAAAAAGCCAATGGCAAAATTCGTATATGTCTGGATCCGCGTGACTTGAATAAGGCCATTCAACGTCCACATTACCCTTTAAGAACTCTGGATGATATATTGCCTCAGCTTTCAGGCGCAAAGTACTTCACAAAGCTTGATGCTAGGAGCGGTTATTGGGCATTGAAACTTGAGAGAGAGTCATCGTTCCTTACATGTTTTAACACCTTATATGGAAGGTACCGATATGTCCGAGTTCCCTTTGGTCTGAAGTCAAGCGGTGATCTTTTTGTGCAAAAGATTGATGCTTGTCTCGAAAGTCTAAGTGGCGTAGCTGTCATCGTGGATGACATACTAGTGTATGGGTCATCTAGAGAGGAACATGACTCCAATCTTAGAGCCGTCTTAAAGAGGTCTCATGATGAAGGAATTCGTTTTAACGAACCAAACTCGAGGTCGGGGTATCAGAAGTAGACTACTTTGGTCACCTTCTCACATCAGATGGTTTGAAAAAATCAACTTCAAAGACAGAGGCTATACAGAAAATGAAGCCACCCAAAAATAAATCAGAACTTGAAACCATATTAGGTATGGTAAACTATCTGTCTAGATTTGCCCCAAACTTGGCAGATGTAACAGCCCCTCTGAGACAATTACTGTCTAAAGAAGTTGAATTCTGTTGGGAAACTGCACAAAGTGATGCATTTGACAAAATGAAACAAATCATCACATACCCGAATCAGGTTTTATCCTATTATGACAAAAGCAAGCCATTAACATTGCAAGTTGATGCCTCCAAGTTTGGTCTCGGAGCAACAATAATGCAAGACGGGAAGCCACTTGCATATGCATCAAAAATCACTCACACAAACTGAGGTCAATTACGCACAAATTGAGACGGAAATGTTTGCTATTTTGTTCGGCTGCAAGCGGTTCCACCATTTTGTTTATGGTCACAAAGTCAACGTGCAAACTGATCATTTGCCGTTAGTTTCTATTTTCAAAAAATCAATAAACACAGCTCCTGCACGATTGCAGCGTATGCTACTACAGCTACAGAAATATGATCTTGACATCAAACATTATCCATCCAAAGAAGTACCAGTTGCAGACACACTGAGCAGGAACTTTCTAAATGAAACGTTCCCTGAATTGTCACAAGGCATGGACATGCAGGTACACATGGTTATGTCTCATTTACCTGTATCTGACAGAAAATTGAATGAATTGAAGGACAAAACAAGTCAAGATGAGACTTTAGTATTGTTGAAACAGACTATACTTCAAGGTTGGCCAACCTCTAGAAAAATGTGTCCGTCCCAGATATTGCCCTTCTGGAATTTCCGTGATGAGTTAACTTCTATTGATGGGTTAGTCATGAAAGGAAATAAAATAATCATCCCCAAATCAATGCAGTCTCAGATGCTTGAACTCATTCACACAGGTCACATGGGAGTTGAGAAATGTCTCAGAAGGGCCCGGGATGTTATGTTTTGGCCAGGAATATCGGCTGATATTACAAATCTCGTGTTAAAATGCAACACATGTTTAAAACACAGAAACTCAAACCCAAAAGAGCCATTAATTCCCCTTGAGATTCCTGATTATCCATGGCAAATTATAGGCACTGATCTATTCACCTGGGAAAACAGGAACTATCTTCTGATAGTGGATTACTATAGCAGGTATTTTGAGGTCAAGGAATTGCCCAATATGAAAAGCACCACGGTCATAAACAGAATGAAAGGCATAATGGCCAGATGGGGAATTAGTGAAAAGGTTATATCTGATGGTGGTCCCTGTTATATCTCTCAGGAGTTCGCTGATTTTGCAAAAGAATGGGATTTCAATCACCAGACAATTAGTCCCTATCACAGTCAATCAAACGGTCTAGCTGAGAAATATGTGTCAGTTTGTAAGAAACTCCTTACAAAGGCTAAGGACGCTGGGCGTGATCCTTTTATTGGCATATTAGAATTCCGGACCACCCCTCTTGAGTCAGGGTATTCCCCTGCACAGTTAAACATGGGCAGACAATTGCGCTCTATCCTCCCAACATCTAAGGAAAATCTGATGCCCAAGGTGATATCTCCTTATTTAGTCAGGCAGGGTATTCAAGATAGCAAACAGAATGGGAAGAAATAATATGACAGACAAGCAAGGTCACTAGAGCCCTTAACATATGGAGAAAATACAATGATCCAACAATTAAATAAAACTTGGAGACCAGCCACTGTAGTTGACAAGTTAAATGAAAGATCATACACTGTTCAGTGCCCAGATGGGTCTATGTACACACGAAATAGGCGGGATCTATTAAAGACCAATGAGCCCTGCCATGGTCAATTTGCAGAGCCAGAAATACAGGAAATGCCTTTAGGTCAAACACCTACCCAGTCTGACATCAAAGATTCGGAAAGCACTCTAATTGGCAGTACTTCCTCTCCATGTATCAATCACAATCTGTACGTGACCAGGTCAGGAAGGGCCGTAAAACCAAAAGTAATTGAATCCATGTGATGTTCATTTCGCTTGTAAGCTGATTGAATCACTTATCTAAATTAGTTGTTTGATGTTTAATTTAGTCTGACAACCTTTAATAAATTTCCGATGAAATTCAAATCCTGCTATTATAACACTAACATTGAATAACTCTTTCTCTTTTCCTCTATAAATAAATATAAATAATTTGATATCAAATCACATATATATTTATTGATAATATCTTTTGTTTGTAAAGAAGGGAGATGTAACATTATACGGCAATGAATTAATTCCTCCCGCTATTTATAGTTCACCTTGTATTATAAGGCCAGCCAGCCAACACAGGCGGTCAGTTTATCTCTAGCAGTCAGAGCTGTACCATCCTCACCAATATCATATGTATCAATAATAAATGGTTAGAACACATGCAGTCGTTCTTCATAACATACCATTCCTACACCAAACAATGCGCATTATTAGAAAATAATTGTGCTAATTTTAAGCCTATACAGTCCTCACTATGATACAAATTCCATATTGAACACGGTGTTTATAAACCTTTAGTTATTGACTTAAATTTTGAATGTACATATTACAACGCTGTATTTCGGGCAATACGATAATTTTTATTAACATAATAACATATATCTATTTACAAATTATCACTGTAAATTTGATATTTGTTTCGATCACATTAAAACAAATCTTCATCAACGTGTTAACAGCTAGCTTTTAATATTTTTACTATTTACAAATAATAATCATCGAACATGCTGAACAGCAACAATTGTTAATATCATAATTTCAGTATTTAAAAGTACAGTGCTGCCACTTATCCATACTAACGGTTGCGGTGCGTCCGGCAGCATGCTCTGCACAGGATACTCATGTTGGTACGCGATAACCCATCGAGCAGCTAACGAGGCCGAGAGAAACACAAGACACGATACTGCCCCGGCAAACACATTACTAGGGAAAATTGAGGACAAATGGTATGTATCATTTAGAAGGCATTTTCATACTTTTTTACAAACACATTAAATAAATGACAAAAAGGAACACTAAGGATGTGCTTTTTTAAATTTGTAATTGTGTTGTTTTTTTATTTCTTATCTGCTGAAATCAAGAAAGAATAGTCCTTTTTGAAATCTTTTGCGCCAAAAGGCTTATTTGTCATATTTTGTTCGTAAACATTGTAACAGTTTGTTACTATACCCGTAGAATCTTTTTAAATGGTACCAACAAAACAGGGATTCGCAAGAAAAGAAAATTCATTGGATCATACATCGGATACCATTATATAAATATTTTGTTCGAAATTTTACATTCCTAAACATACCGATTCACCCCTAAAAAGGCAGATCGTGTATTTACTTATCGACACAATGTCGTTCCTTCTGGTAGGTTAGTTGTAAAATTTGAATCTGACGCCTATTACCGAATCAAATGGTTATGGTTGAATATAGTGTACTGTATTTAGAGCTATCAAAAACACACGAATACCGGGAGTCTCCTTAGCCAGAATATAAAGCTATTGAATCACCACAATAAATAGTTGAATACTATTATAGGCTTGTTTAGTAACTATGTTTATGTACTTACTAAAAGAGCGGAAGCAGAATGAGTGGGCTGATGATGTAGAACTGCATGTCGTTAGCCAGGTACCAGCTCCATCCCATACACTGTAATAACACAGTCATGATATTAATTGCAACAGTTGAAACAGTCGAATAGGTCGACAACATACATACAAACGATTTCTACTGATGTGTCCAACAAAGGGAGCGGTACTTATTTGCATTAAAATATTGTGTTAAAATAGTTCCTTTATTGTCGACACTTTATACCTATGCTTTGCGTTAAAGGGGTATATAAAAATAATTCATAATGTTTTCCACGACCCAGTGGTCCAGTTCCACGTAGTTGTTGATATATAGCAGATTGGTCCACCAGTTTTTGCGACATTCCCCCATTATGTCATTGGTAAGGCGTAGCGGGCCCATTATCAAATATGGAGATAGCACCGTTCCAAACATCAAAACCAGCATATAGGGCGGGGTCAGTCTGAAGTTTAGATTGGAATTGGTAAAAAGCACAACAACAGATCTGCTCGTACATTTTGTTTTACCCGAAAAGTATAAAATATTGATGTCTTGATTTAAATATGCTTAATGTTTAACCATAAAAATGTTTTTTCTCGCCGATTTAGTATGCGTATATAATACAAGAATTTATAAAAGAAAGAAGTTTCTTTACAAAGTAATAATATTTCGTTTGTGCGGAAACGTATTTTGCTATACTGAAATAGAATTTTGTTTAAGCCGTGCATGGACAGCATTCATATTTTACTTATCTTTTTTCATTCCAAACAGTTTATCCTAGACAATTATTGTCCGTTTTGTTTCAGGCAATAATATGCTTTTAATATGGTAATTTATGGAAGCTTTCATTACGAGAATGGCAAAAATGAATTATTTAAAGTCAGCAAGTAACGAGTAGATTGTTTCAGAATATTGTGAAAGAGCCTTTTAATATGTCAATATACAGAATTATCTACAATTCTTGACATGGCTTGTTTTCGGTAAACATTGGTAGAAATTCATAACCACGATATTGGTCGAATGACTACCAAAAGGCGATTTGCTGCTAAGCATGGTATTGTTGAATAACTTATATTGATTACATATATCGGGGAACGAAAACTAAAACGAAACCTTCACTCATAGAGGCTGATGTGTACATGAACTGCATAATTTCACACTATTGTCTTTGATCCCTGTTTCACTCACATTGAGCGTTTGCCGCATATAAATTGGTCCTCCTCGAAAACTATACATACTAATGCATTAATACATATAATTACCACCGATATCATTGGCTTTAAATGCCAGTTCAAACATATACATATTTCACATTTCCTCTAATATAGCTTTTAATTATGTACAATTGTTTTCATTTTTTTTAACTTAATGTTATATTTGTTTGATAGAAATGATAAATCGTAATATGAAAAAACAGGTACCTTAAAATGGAATTTTCCATTGTATTGTGTTTATTTTCGTTATTACCCTTATGACGAAGTAGTGTACATAGAAAACGAAAGTTAATGTGTCCTTTCTGTGTATGTCATTCATTGGCCTCCTTATCACACTCGAAAGGTAAATGAAACGTCAATTATTGTTTTTGTTGTAGATTTATATTTACGGATTATTAGAATAAACGGCTACAGAGAATCGGTTAAATATTGCAGTAGGTATAGAGAACAAATGTAAAACGGGATGACACGAACGCATCAAGTAAACTTTTTGCTAAATAGAATAGAAACAGTTTTTAGAAAATAGCGTCTTTAATGGTTCGAAATCTTTTGACAGGTTAAGCCGCGATCATCGTTTAAGTGTATAGCGTCGAAAACGTCATTTTACAACATAGTTATTCATGAAGACGTAAATTGATTACCTCCAAAACCTATGGAAATAGAACATGAGCCAATTGAGACGCTTTGCGCCGCCCACTTTCTTCAGTTCTCGCAAGGTCAGGTATGCCACAAGGACGCCACTGCAAGTTCAAGTTTTAAATTTTCAGTATAGTAAATACAGAACCGAGAAAAGTAGTTTATTTCTAAATACATGTTTGTTTCGTTATATAGTAGATTTTTTAGTATGTTACTTACTAAGTAATTATACATATGCAACCAATTATTCATCTTATTGGTTTTCTAAGTTTGTTTGTTATTTATTCAGCCAGAAGTCAGTCAGTTTTACATCTGACATCATACATCTGCGTGACCTACCTCAGGGTGAAGAAAGAGTCAACTGACACGGTTGCGTACATAATCGCACAGAAATAAACGTAAGATTCCTGTTCATAGGCAAACTGGAACAAATTTGCTGTAAAAAATAAAACACTGTATACTACAACAAACAAAAGCAAACAACAAATAATTTCAATACTCTGTTGATTAACGGTATGTGGCTTCTGTTATCTTTCACCGATTGTATTGCAAAGATAGAATTGATCAACACCTCTCTCTGGGCCTTAGTGCCATTGGTTCGTACAAATGAAACTTTGTCTTGTATCAAACATCAAACAGATTTACCATCAAGCCCTATGGCGAAAGCAAGAGTATGTCCAAGGATAACCCAGGCCATGCTCAAGAACCTGATACCGTTCAGGGCCCCTAGAGACCCCTCTCTCTGGTCAGTATTCAGGATCTTTACACCATTACTGTAGACGGAAAATGCAAGCAAGATCCTTTCCATCGTTCCTAGGAATAAAATTGAAATTATCAAGTGCGAGGTTGAAGGCATAAAACGCGATTCGGCTTTAATTTATGTAACAGGGGCATTTATCAAGTTAACATTTCAATAATTTGAGTTAAATTTAAAACAAACTATGAAAAAATATCTTACCATAGCTGTGTTGTTGTGAGACAGGTTCAATACTTGATTTGCCGATGTTGACATGCTTGTCAGCCTTCACTGTATAAACAGTAGGTAGGTCATTCTTTTGATCGTGAGGAACAAATGCGTTCTTTCCATTTGAAATACCCGTGTCAACCGTTGGCTTATGTGGTACTTTACATGCATTGTCCGTTTTTATTTTCATTTGGACAGCCAGGATATCGTAAAGTGTTCCTAACAATATGAAAGCACCTAAAACAGCAAGGAAGCACCTGAAACATATACGTTATTTTTCTTTGATGTACATATTTAAATGAAAAGCTACAGAATCAAGCTCAGTAGGCAAAAGCTTAAACAATATACCGTTTTATGGCACATGTTTGCATTTTGGCTGTTGTAAAAGGAATGGCATTACAATACTGTTTTCCTTATCCGCATACATTATTCAGACGAAGAAAGTCGACAATTGGGTTAAGACGGTTCTGAGAACTGGCCTCGGTTTCTCAATAATTATTTTACTGAGTAAATACCATTCTCAACTCAAAAACTATCGAAGCGGCTGTCTCAAATATTTTCTAACATAATGCTTACGAATGAAACTTTAAAAAATCAATATTGCATCTTATTATTGGTATTTATAAAATACAACAAGTTTAATCATGTGGTATGCTCAACCCATGTAGTGCCCTTCGAATAGTTATCGTTGGAATAGCGATTTAATGAAAAATGTCGATATTAAGTTTGAATAATGCTAATACCTTGAACACTTATTGTTTAAGGGGCCTTTCTTTGTTTTAAACGGCTGTAACTTAAGCATAAAATCAATAAAATCTGTCCGTCCGTCCGTCCGTCCATCCATCCATCCATCCATCCATCCATCCACCCACCCACCCAAACACCCACCCACCCATCTATCTATCTATCTATCCATCCATCCATCCATCCATCCATCCATCTATCATTTGTGACATATGTGACATTTAAAAAGAATCATTGCACTATTGTTTCAAGAATATATAGGAACATAATTGGAAATCGATTAATCATTCTTACAAGCATCCTATGGCATCCGATCCGAGCCGCAAAGGCTCATCACACACTGCTGTTATGTCTGCATTGGTAGTCCCATTGAACAATGTACTTTGTACTGTAATTGATTGAAGACAACAACCAAAGATAATACATCAAACAATGAAACCCATCGAAGGTTTTCTTTAAAGTATGATTTTTCACGCGATAACTGTTGTCAAGGCTGGGAAGTGCCATTGTCTTATTATACGTTTAAGGATTGCCTCACGTGGCAATAAAGAAAACAATTATACATGTACGAATGTTTCTGCAGGTTTATCTGATAAAATTGTGTTATAATTACTACAATGAAAACAGTTATTTCTAACCCTTTAATTATATACACTACTTGTTAAAATCAATTAAGCGACATACAATTTGATAAAACAAGGTCGTATTGATTCTGGTTGATTTTATGACGTATTTTTTACAAATTAAAAGTATGCCTAACATGACATGAGGTCGGAAGAGTGCATGCGACTTTCGAATTTCGCAATAAATAAAGGGCGGTACAAAATTAATGTACGGAGCAAATTAGATAAAAAGGCATACTACGGAATCGAGAGGATGTAATTTATTGAATCTGACTGTTTTATATATAAATATAAACAGTTGTTTGAATGCGTGCGTGCGTGCGTGCGTGCGTGCGTGCGTGCGTGCGTGCGTGCGTGCGTGCGATTTCAAACGTTTGAATAGTAATAATATAGTAATATCAGGTAATACAGTCAATAACCTACCGGCTTCAATTAGTTTGGTTAGATCGGCAACGTTGCATCTGCCTGACACGCACAAACCAACTCGAATCTTGCTCTCAGCCGCCGGATCCTGAAACCGTTTTGAACGGGAGTTGATAGTTCTGATATATGTTATTATGAACTTATTAATGTAGAAGATTAGTTTTTCTCAATCATAGTTCAGTGATGTTTTCAGCAGCAGATTTGTCCACGATTGTCGCGAACAATATAACGGAATATGGTACACCAATATCAATTACACAAACTAAATTATTTTATATACACATGTCCTTCTATGGACCGCAAGCGCCCGATATCGTTTGATATTAGACGTATAACCTTTGATATCGAAGGTAGTTCTTATTATTCTGAAAACTGTTGTCAAAATTGTATTGAAATCCTAACACCTTCTTCTCGCGTGCCTGTTAAGCATCTGTTTGCATTTAATATTCGTATTTAGTATGTTGATTTCATTTTGTTTTTATTTCGCCAAAGACCATCTACGTTTAAAACGTCTATGTTTTTTTAGAAAGCCTTCTGACAGAAAAATGTAAATCATTTTGTGTATCCGAAGCGTATGAATACAAAGTTTATCAACTTTATATTACACAACCAATTATGCACTCGTTATCTCCTGTACCAGAAGTCGTGCATCTATTGTCAGATAGATTTAATACCCTATCAATATCAAATTTTAATAGTTCACCAACCTCAAGACAAAATTATTAACTTAATGTAATTAAACGCGAATAACATACACTACCAACCACGAGTTTGTTGCATATTTCGCACAGCGCCGCAATTTTACCCTCCCTCTGATGTTATTTATAATCTAAATTTCACTATACGCCGCGATTAAAGCAAAAAGACCGTCATACTTATAATTTCTCCCATGCTCCACCGCGTCGGGTCATCGCTATACGCAGCGTTGCGCTAAGTGTTAATTTACGGTTATTAAGGTAGTTGTCCATTATCTGAAGGCTATTTTTTCCCGTCATAAATATCTAATTTCTAATGAACAGATACAAGTTTGACCCGTGTTTTTCAAATTTTGGTTCGTGTTCAAAACGTAACCCTATCACTGAACATTATCATTTGCAACTGTGAAGGTATTCGGACCCTATTGTCACCTTGTTCCTAAAAATCAAAATTTCATTGAACCTCCTTAAACTTGTGTGATTATGAATACATACTCAATCTACGAATTTAACAAACACTTAATATACCAGCGACATAAATTGGAATATTTGCATCCGTACTTGATGTTCTGAACGATAATGACCTTTCGTGACCTTTGTATGCGGAGTTTGGCAAGAAAGCAAAGCTCTGATTCTGCGCTGATTTTTTTTTTTATGTTTTACGAAGAATTTAAATGAAATATTTATGTGAAAAGCTACAGAAATAAGCTCAGTAGCTAAATGTTTAAACATAAACCCGGTTTAATGGCATTGGGTAAACGCCAAAGAAAGACATTATTTTCTAACATTATCATTTGAAAAATGCTTTATTTTGCATTTGATAACAAAAGAACACGCATTGAACAAATAATAAAAACAAATTAAAATTGACGCGGTTTTTACTACAGTACGGTTCGTCTGCAACAACTGTCAAAACAAACATGGCTGATGATTCTGAGTTTGGCGATTTCTTTCAAGGACAAATGTATGATCCATTATCGGATTCAGACAATGCTTATCTTTCTATGATATAATTAGGCGATATCTTCGCCTGCATTTAAATACATAGAATGATTGGAGACTGTCTTGCATTTTCGCGTGTCCAAACAAACGTCCTAATATTGACACGTCGAGAAGAAAGTTCTCTTGATTAAAATGAACATATAACAATCATATAAAATCATTATTACCTCCACATATTTTACAGAAACTACCAAATGATTAAAATAATCTTTGATTATTTATTTATTTTTGCAAATTACGTATGGACTATTTATTATGCGGAGAATAAAAAGAACGCCTAGCTAAAACACCAAGGGCGAGAAGTGTTCTGACCATTTACATTCGCTCTACACGTTTGGTTCCCCTTTGTTGTAATTAAAAAATTTTTATCAAACACTACAAGGTAGAAAAAAAAAAAATTAAATAAAATGGACAAAATGTTAGCGCGGTTTATGGATATGCAAAATGGCGGTGAGCGTTCATACTGCAACAACGCACAAAAAATATGAATCAATCCTTCATTTATCACCGTCGCAATCGAAATCAATTCTGCGAGCACGGTTCATTTAAAAAATATATATATTTGTAGTTTTGCAACATCTTGACCTGTTAAATATCTGCGTATTACGGTAAGCGGCATTGCCGCGACACACCACTTGCATTTTTTCGGAAGTCGTACGCGATAGCAACAGGTGAACGCGGCGTAAGCTCCCGCCCCGATTATCCGCGTTGACACAATCTACCTCGCGGTGGCAACGCAAGCAAACGCGTAGTTGGTAGTGCATATAAACGTTTATTTTTTTTAAAACAAATGTGTTTACAGTTGTGAATGGAAACTGAATACTATCAAATACATTTATGCTAACTTACAAACGACGCAACGCCAGTGGGAATGTCTAGACGGCAGTATTTGCCCGTAAATTGGTCCGTCGTCTCCGTGGCGTTATTGTAAACAGAGGTGTTAACGCCTTGACATTCATCAAATCCACCAGGGAACCAGATCCGACCCTGCATTATACCGCTGTCAGGCTTTCCAAATGCATCTAAGACTGAAAATAATTAGAATTATATATATACGACGCTAACATTAGTTTAAATCATCAGCTGATTGCAAGGTAGAAATCATAACTGGCAAAAGGACGAATCGCGAATGTGGTTGTCCAATGTAAAATATAACGTTTAAGTGTCAAAATAGAGCTATGCACAAAATTGATGAAATGCTTATAGTAAAAGAGTATTTTCATATTGAGTTCTTCAATTTACGATGTATTTGAAAGGTTTACACTATTTGCAAGTTTCCTCTGCTATCTTCAGGCATACAGAAGTGTGCAAAGAAAACATATTAATATATGAAAACAAAGGAATGAGTTGATGATAAATTAATTGATAATACTATATCGTCTGTAATGTCATTTACGTTGTGTTATTATCCCTTTTTATCTTATTTCTCTTCGTATTGCTTAGCATTCTCTGACATATTTTACCATTGGTCATTTGCTCATGTAAGGATGTTCTTACCTGTCAACGCCCAGGCCTCTCTTCCCATCAGTCCATGCAGAAGCAGCAACAAGTCGTTACTACAGCCTGGAGACACACCCAAGCTCTGCAGCGCCAAGGACGAAGCCTTGGAAGTAAGCGCCGCTAGGTCCACCGGTGCATTGTCAGCGTGTGCTCTCCCCGGAAATAATAATCCAGAAACTGTTTGAATAATTGGACCAAGTGTATTGGGTCCATTCCCGTTGTTGAAAAGAGACTGTAAGTCAATATTTGGAGAATCAGGATAGCTTGAATTTTTAATAGCTAAACCAAAGTTCTTCAATAAATCAGAAATAATAGTTTGGAATCCATTTTGAGCAGTGTTGTTTTGGTCTGCATGTATTCTTGAACAAAAGGTACAAAGCGCTAGTAAAATAAAATATGTAAGTCTCATTTTTATACCACGATTCATAACTTTTCTATATCTTATTAAGTTCTTTATCTTTACCCGTTTGTGGATTGTGTTCGTTATGGTTTGGTATGTAGGCTATCTTTATAAAGGATCCAATGTCCTCAATAATGACTGAATACCAGGGTTGGTAGACGTTTCCAAATATGGACAAATTCTGCGGTACTGTCAGATGATTGCATTTGTTGTGGTTTTGCGCCAATCATAATTATTCTCATCACTATTCTAGTATCCTTAACATGCGATAAAAGGTAACTTTTACTAAAGTATTTAGTTATTCAAACGAACATTGGATATTGGGTTATTTTAACTTAAGTGCCTAATGATTAAAACAGTATAAAGGAACAACCGAGAGCCAAGACAAGGTTAAGAATCATTGACATGTTCTCTCCAGGGTCTGTATTTGTAAAACAATCATAAACTCATCCTTAATTTCTTATACCTGTAGTTACGCAAGAGATAGAATATAAGCTATTTTCATCAACTCATAATAATTTACCAATTAATTATTTGATACAGTCTAGTTTGCTAAGCATCACAGAATTTTGTTATATCAATTATCGTATCAAGGGTCTAACGAAATACTACAGTGCATCTTCTTCTGGTGAAGATAATAACACTGAAAATTTTCAAGGCGTACTTTATATTTTTGTTTTGGTGCACTTAAACGTTTGCTATCTTGGTGAAGACAACAGCCTGACTTTTGTGTTTGATTATGCTTCAATCAGAACACGGTCACTTCAAACTGAACTGATACTCCTACCCAAAATTTCAATGAGAAGAACATTCCTTGGCCTCAGGGCTCATTCTAATTCTAATTCAAACAACTATGACACTTGATAATTATTTTTTAGGTTTCAGATTCGCGTTTATTTTTGATACGCTAGATTTTATAACCCTACGCAAAGTTTTGAAATCACATGTTAGATACGAAATTCAAAAGTTCGAAATCTAGATGAATAAGAATGACTAAATATTTGTTTAGGTTTTAAACGGAATACGTTTAGTACGTGTCATGCTGATAACAGTTCAAACCAGCCCGGTATTTTCAATCAGACATCTTGATCTAAACTAGCATGTGTGTGAAGCACAGCAGCATTATAAGGCAGCAACCTGTTACGCTGCTTGCAGCATGGTTGCTACCTTTTTAGTATATATTTACTATAAACTACTTAAAATACTCACTGTATGCGTTTCAACTATTTATATGAATAAAAATAGGGGTGAAAAGAAATGAGATTTTTACTGTTTCAGCTTTTTCGGAAATTTTTTAATCACGGCAGGTTGTTTTTCAACCAATGCAATCATTTTCTTGTGAAAGGCCAAAAGTTCTTCGTACAGGGGCAATGGGACAATACCAACTGAAGTAATCTTTATTCGCATCTAATTGTACAGTGTCTGGCATATTTTAACTATGATTAATATGTATGATAAATGTATAAAATCTCATGAGCACGAACTGATTAGAGGGTTCGTTTAAGGGGACCATAACGAAAAGTGCAGGGGTGAACTATGCCATAGGCCCTACAATATCAGCTAATGAGATCGCTGGAGCTTTTGTCATGAATACTCGAAAATATAACCCGAAAACTCGACTGAGACGACGTTATCGAAAAGAGTAATGTTGAACAAGCATCGCTTTATGCGCTCTTAAAGCTCATGTTCTAGGCATTGACACGTTCGCTTTAAACAGTCATGGTTATTGTCGCTATACTTGGCAATTAGAATAACTTCAACCGGCATTTGTTTTTGAAAAACTCTGGTCTTAGCACATTGAGCACATGGACATTCCTTTATGCATCGCTAAGCACACACCATGCAAAAACCATAACAGTGGAAAATTAAACATAATGTCGGTTAAAAACATTTAAATCATTAGTAAATTATGTTTTTTAAGTTCTCTTTAATTTAAAGAGTTGAAATTTGGTAAAAACTACCAAAAGAGAGGGAAGAAAACGCATTGAAATATATATATATATATAACTGAATTCCATGCGTATGCAGAGATCTATTCAGCGTTTCAGTGGAGAACACAGGAGATTGATTAACAACGGTAGGCAGACAACAGGTTTGAAGCCTTGGCGCGGATTTAAAATTGAGGATGTGTATCAACGAAGGGTACACAGGGGCGACATTTAGGGTGGAATAAGCGGTATGGAGAGTAAACATTGCTTAATTGGAGCGGAACAGATGGGTTTTCTATAGATGCCCAGTTAAGGGAATGTTTGGCATGATAATCCCCTGCTGTGCATCTCCTGGTTATTGCGCTTGTGTCACAGTAGGGACAATTTCCTATGTATTTGTTTACTGGCTAAGGGTGGTTTAGGGTTGACTTTTTTCAAGTAGATTACCTCATTGTCTCACTTATACATATAAACAATGCCCAAAGCTAATGTTTTAGTTAATTCAACAGATTGGAAATAATTTAGAAACAAATAAGAGTGAAAAGTGTTGTTGTTGAGTATCCAAACTGTTTACCTTTTGTTCAATATTTATGCGAACAGATACAGAAACAAGCTCAGTAGCAAATTTTTTAAACATAAATCCGGTTTAATGGCACTGGGTAAACGTCAAAGACTGGGTCATGTGAAAACAAGTCAAACACCGTTTATTCACTCATACCATAAACATGGCAAATGAGGTCAGTTACAAAACATATATTCATGGCGTCAGCTATATTGTTAAATTCAAACTACATTCATATGGTATCCAATACGGGTATCGGATAATAATTCACATGAAATCAGAAAACATGACTGACAAATCACAATTAATAAGATTATATCAATAGTATAAGTATTAACTTTGAATCGCTTGTACATAGTGAAGAGTCTCTAATAGTTGTATGGCTAGTTTGGAGTCATATATTCAACATCTCAATATGAAATAAACATACAGTTGATTTCAATTATGATAAATAGTAACTGTTTTGATTGTTGTTGATTTTCCCTCTTTCTTTCTTTTTATTTTTCATTTTTGGGGAGGGGATGGATTTGTTTACTTACAGAACATAGTAATCCAATTGTTATTTGCAATTATAGTGTCCAAAATAACATAATAATCTTTGGAAATCCTTAGAACATGCAGAGATCTGCCTCGTTAAAAATGAAATTTCAATACACTTAAAATATAAGTTTATATACATAAACGTGGAATCAATAAGGAATCAACTTATGAAATCTAATTTGACTTCAGTTATTTCGATCGATTTAACTTTGTCTGAAACTAATCAGCAAGCAAAATTTATCAAAATGCACTAGTTCATAACCGTAAAACAGCCGAAAATAACGCCGAATCCTTCATATATGTTGCTGCTAGCAGCTTGCTGTTATGCTGCGGTCTTGCTAACATCACGCACATTTAAACAGATTTAAAATGAAACACGCAATAGCTTCACGGTCTAAATGAATGATCACACAAACTATTTACAAATCATGCAACGTTGTAATGAAATAACTTATAAATATTTGGCATACATCTATTTTCATAGAAAACCGTGACACTGGACTTATATTGGTAAAGTTTTTATATACGTGTTTATTTGTGTTCAACTGGTTACTTTAAACAGTAAATATTTTACATAGGTTGTGGAGAAAGTAATGATAACTTTAACGAAGTCATTCTGGGCTGGTATTCAATGGTATTCACTAGACATACGAACAAGGCCCATTTGGTGAGATCTACGCTGACATTGTAAATAATATTAGGTTTGTAGGAAAATAGTGAACATACAGAATGTATACATGGTCAGAGCTACCCTGGTCCTTAAACGTGCATCACTGTAGACAACTGTGTCACGGGACCACATTTAACGTCCTTTCCGGAATACTATTAATATTTTTAGTGGTGCGGCGTGGAATCGAACACCTACAATCACTATTTTGACAGTCAATAATGTTACCATTCAGCCGCGGATCCGCTGACTTGGTACACTGAACGTCGCGTTGATATACCTCAGATCAGACGAGTCCATTATTTACATGGATGAAATGGCACGGGAGGTTAACTTTAATCCTAAATCTCATTAACACACTCCCTTACATCAAATACTCATATGACAATAATTTTCACATAAATTTTTTACTACAACACAATTTTAATGGCTTTTACATCTTCATGTTTTATTAACTTTCTCACGGCTGGCATTAATTGAACGCTGATAATTCTGCGACTCAGTGTTAACGCTAATCTCTGTGAGATGCATATATGCGTTAAGTCATGTATAAGATATCAATGCCAGTTGTTACCCATTTTGATAATTATTTCAATGTTGTTGAAAAGGGCGACCCGAGAGATGTTCTTCATTGGGGAATATTGATTCTTATCTACCGTTAGTTGTTTTAACCAGACTATATAACATTATTGTTATCATTTTATACAGAAGATATGGTACTCTTTTTTTCTCCTTTTAACCTTAAAACTTGCCAAGCCTTGTAAAAGGCGTTTAATGACGAAGAAAATAAATCCAACATGTGGGGACCAAAGTTTTAATCTATGGCAAACACTAAAGCCACAAATTTACTGTAATCCAATAGTAGAATAACTTGAATTGTCTCAAAAACTTATTTCTCAACACGCGAATTTTTATGGATTTACTGATATTAAATTATAAATACCTAATAATTTTCAGTGAGTTTATCTAGTTGATATTTAGATTAGTTCTTCATTCCGGATCTGAAGTTTTGGGTATGCATCTAGCCGCGGAATAAAATAAATACTCGGATTTGAACAGTCAACGAAACTAACCGCTTGATATGGCGACCTTAGAAACTTCTTATCTTTCGCTTGCAGCAAAAATGTCACTGTTGTAAATGCGACAACTGATATCTTATATGCAGTAGTAGACTTACAAACATGTTGCTGATGGCATTTCCAATCATTTGTGTTGCGATACCATCGGACGATAAATTGTGTCAGAGACATACGTATTCTCGTATTATTCTGCTTTAATACCTTTGTAATATTCAATGAGTTCGGGCATCTTATTAACATTGGTTAAAAACAGGGTGAAGCTAATGACGGAGCATTGTGAATGTTTTCTCCAGGTTTTTAAACGAAATCCTCCACACGAAGGAGCAAAAATGTAACACTCGTATTCAAAATCAATATGTACTCATGTATAACAAACATAAATGTTAAGTGATAAACCTTTAACTTCTTACTACATAATGCCTACATGAAAAATAGTTCTAACTGATAACAATATTGTAACCGTGTATTAACTAGATAAAAACTTTAAAAAATATTAAAAGTTTCATGAGGTAGAAATAACCTGTTTTCTGCACCTTTCCTTCACAGTTAACTCGGTATCCTTCATGAGAACTATTGTTTTCGCCATTTCTTCATCCATTTTGATATAATACATCAATTGTATTAACTGTGGTAATACTGATTTGGAAGTAAGAGTGCATCTTTAAATATGGCACATTTTCGAATTGCGAAAGTGTTTTACTTTTTTCGCATTGTTTTTCAAGAGATGTTGCATTTTTACAGGTTCAACCTTTCGCAAATATGGCAGAGCAGACATCACCACAATAAATAAGCAATGTCTGTAAAAAAAAAATGAAACTTATTCTCTTTTATGCAAATATTGTGGAATTCAAGTGCGCTTTCAAATGTTCTTGTGTGCGTGTGTTATTCAATACAGAACTATGAGGTATATTTATAGTTTAGTGTTTGATTCAAATTCATTGAAATCTTAAGGGAATCACGCTGGATAAATTCTATAATGTATTTTCAACATCTAATTAATCATTACTCTTAAAAGATATGATTGATTTATGAATACTATTGATATTTACCTAATTATACCAACGTACCAGAAACAATAATAAGCGATGGCTAGCTGGAAACCAGTTTCAAATTAAGCGGGAAAACGTACGATACTGTCGCTTGGAAGTACATTACTTATGTCAGTAGATCATGAGTAGCGTTATTGACGTCTCTTCATTACGTAACTAATTGACGTCTCTTCATTACGTAACTACTAAACATTTGCAATACTGATCCATATATTTAACAGTTGCCATAAACTCATTACAAGGAAACGGTGTTGGAAATACGTTGATTCACTTTTCCTTTTCTTATACAATTTATCAGTTATAAGAACCAATTTAATGTGACCTTTGTAATGCATATGATCTTAAAAGAAATTGATAAGTTAATTCATTTACAAGCTTATTGTTCGAGCTGCTCCGTTAGGGCAAACCTTGTGTTATTTACACTGGTCAAATGTTCAGGCTTTCGTCTCCGCCCAAAACATCGCCGAGCCTATTCTAATTAAATCATGTAAAATTGCAATTAATACATCATCAAGAAAATGACAGGTGCCAAATATCCATTAAGAGGTTAATTGGCATTTTAGTTTGGTTTTTAGAAGCTCGCGCATGCGTGGCGGATAATTTAGGGGCATTGTGCACAACACTCTAGGAAAGTGACGACTTTTGGAGTCTTAATTGCTGAGAAGACCAAATATAAGCACATATTAATTCGCCAGCAAAATGTGTAATATTATTTTAAAATGGGTTCAATGGGTTACTGTCAATCCGTTAATCATATCGATTTTACGTACCCTCAAGGAATCAGACCCACAAATAATAAACCTCTTAGAAATGTCCATTTACATTTATGTTTAACAATGAGGCCGGATAAACCTATTCAATATGTTTATCGTATTAAAAGTATATGATGGCTGATTACAAAAATGTAAAATTAATTACCAATAAACCATACAGATAACTTTTTACAGTGTTCTTGCATGTTTACGGATCCTTAAAATCCTCGCTTTAAACACATCTTCGTCATCATATTTATGAAAGTCGGCGATATGAGCAGTTCAAAACAATCTAGTTGTCTTCTTTACACGGTTTGACACACATTATTAAACCGAATAATTGGCTTTGATGTAGGGATGCACATATCAAGAACTGCTCATAAAAGCAATATTTATGCGAAAAGCAAGTCACACTGAGTACTGGATAAAAAACGTAATAAGCGTCTATATCTATATCATATCCAAAAATGTTACTTAATTCATTATTAATAGAAATTGTTTGTGTATATGGTTGATACACAATACCATTGTCAACAGTTCCAGTGTTTAACATGTTTTGTTGACTTTATGTCGATAAGAGGTACCTTTATTATTGCAAGAAGGGTATTCTTTTTAATATTTGATTTATTTTTATAACATTTTTTTAACGAAAACCTTTTAAGCACTTAACTTAATTTGACCTATATTCAGGATATCTATAGTGAACGTTATTTCAAAATCATTTCATTTCTTATCGCGCGGAATACCACTATCTTGAACATTTAAACTTTATTCAATACTTTAAAGCAAACTAACTTAAATCACTTTTAAAATTTCGCAATATTAGTAAGTAGTTCACTCAAATTTTATCTACCAACCCCGGTATTTAGGCAAAGGCTAAGATACCAGGGTATCACGACCACTTACCATGGTCTGACAGGCCATACTAACATAACCTCTAACCATTGAATGAAAATAGGCAAATGATTGATGGTGGCATAAAAATGAGACCAACGTATATTATTGTACTGGTGCTTTGCACATTTTGTTTAAGAACACATGCAGAACAAAACAACACTGCACAAACTGGGTTTCAAAATGTGATTTCGGAGTTATTAAAAAACATTGGTTCTCCCATAAAAAACTCAACCAATCGTGACTCTTCCAACATTGATTTAGAATCACTTTTCACTAACGGCAAGGGGTCCAATGTTTTTGGCCCAATTATAAAAGCTGTTTCTGGATTTGTATTTCCGGGGATGAATATAGATGATAATTCACCGTTGGACCTATCGGCGTTGACGTCGTTGGCTTCGTCCTTGACGCTACAGAGTATGGGTGTGTCTCCAGGCTGTAGTAACGACTTGTTGCTATTACTGAGAGGACTGATGGATAGAGACGCCTGGGCTTTGACAGGTAACAGGCTTGGATGAAGAACATGCTTTGTTGCCTGTTAGCACACACAGTGTGTGTACACCACGTGATACATTACGTCATATATGCTACGTCGGAAGGTAACATTTTGCTTAAAATGAAGACTTAAATCAAAGATAACTTTTCTTTTACAACACCATTTTAAATCAAACAAATGGCAGTCTATGCCGCTTGAAAAGCCCCGTATTTGTTTTATTACCGAAATTTGATAAGGTCATTAGTTTCATCAAACACTTCGACAAACCTGTTTCCAAAATAATGTCTTGACAGTGCTCCGTCAGACGGCCGTATTTTGAAAAGATTTGTCGAAGAGTTTTAAGAAACTAAACTCTCAATCAAACTCTGGTAAAAGACCGAAGGCAGGGCTCCGTAAGCGGCGTAGACTGTGCTGTGTTTCATTTAAAATGGTGAAGGAATAGTGATGTTTTCTTTGTCTTCTAAAGTCTTTTTTCAAATTAAAATATTGCATTCCGACGTAGCATTTATGACGCAATTTATCACGTGGTATACACACACTGCAAACTATTCATGAAATACCTCTATTTTCAGGCGAAGAGGGCCCTTAACCTTTTTGTAAACAAACACCATCAATATAATATAGACATTACTACCATAAAATGATTGATTAATTTAACTTCGATTCAACTTGAAAAGTCGTTACTAGCAAGTGTCAATTGGTTCAATGTTATCATTACAGATAAAATAAATTACAAACTAATCTTTTAATTAAAGAAATGCATCTAAACTAAACATTCTCTGAAATTGCCGTATTAACGATAACATCCTGTGTGTTACTACAAACTAATCAATTATTGTCAGTCTTGGACGCGTTTGGAAAGCCTGACAGCGGTATTAAGCAGGGCCGGTTCTGGTTTCCGGGGGGATATGATGAATGCCTGGGCGTAGACGCTGATGTGTACAACAACGCGACGGACACGATGGACAAATACACAGGCAAATACTGCCGTCTAGAACTCCCCACTGGATTACCCATGGTTATAAGTCGACATTTATATATTTTATTACTAGTATTTAGTTAATCTCATTGTTTACTACACTATTGCGAACATTATAAACATAAGATCAATGAGCTAAAATAATGCTCAAAATCGGGCAGGTTTCACCTACAAGTTAAGCATAAATATTGGGAAGATTCACATTTATTACAGGCGTTGGGGGTCGAGAGCGTTATTCGTGTTGGCTTGTGTGTGTCAAGCAGGTGTAACGTAGCCGACCTCAATACTCTTGTTGAAGCTGGTAGGTGCTTGCTTTGAACTATATTATTATTTAATACTACAGTACATTAATTACACGTTTCATGCACATTCTAAATGGATGTAAGCGTGCATTGGGGCTGCAGTTTGGGGGAGTTAATAATCAGCATTGATGATGGTTTGCGTCTTCTTCTTTTTAGTTATACCGTTATCACTTGGGGTATAGGGATATATGTGTTCTGTGATCTGTAGTACAAGCGGGTAGTCAATTATGTAGAAATTGTATTTCAATGTCATAGTGAGATGCAATAGGCAGCACAGATACATACCGTGCTGTATGCAGGATATAGGCTATCTATGATATGTAAATAATTGTTTACTCATTCTTTTTATAAAACAACGCCCATAATTGACTGACTAATGTATAGCCGAATGGTAGGACGAAATGGACATATTGTAGACGATAAAACAAGCATGCAGAGCAGTTCTTTCAATACTTTCGAAAAGTTCATTTTAACCTTGTTTTATCGTGTTGTTTAATACAAGTAATTTATGGTATCGGATGATACTTCACAGCAGTTTTGCAAACCTAACATAGATTTGTACTTTTGTGTTGCCTTGTTTGTACTTCTGTTGTCATTTTCATTTTAGTACAAGAAAACTTGTTCAATGGGACAACACAATCAGAGATTGAAGCAGTGTGTGATGAGCCTATGCAGCTCGGTGCGGATGCCATTGGGTGCATGTAAGAATCCAAAAACCCTTATACGAATACAAAAAAAATATCGAACAAAACTGTTGAAGTTGCACGTCCTTCTTACGGTGTCTAGTGTGCCTTTTAAAAATAGAATAGTTAAATATTTTGCCGTCATGTGAAGGGCTTGTCACCGTTGGAACCATTGTATTTTTGGTATAAGTTTGTTTGATAAAGGTAATAATCACATGTGACAGGCACCTGATTTCGTCATTATCGTTATTTAAGCTGATTGTTGAAAATGATACATTCAATTGAAAGCTGTCAAATCAAATCGCTATTTAAATTAAAGACTTAAACGAGTGCGCGATTGAGGTCAAAATTGCAAGGCATTTATTAAAATTGAAAGTATAAATATTTCAACATCAAACATTCGATTCGGATAAATAAGCGTTGTATTAATGGAAATCAAAACGGAAGGGATGATATTTCAAGCTACATTTTGAAATGTATGCGCAAAGGTTGCATGTCAGTCAGTATTAAACGTGTTTCAGTGTGAAATTTTCCGTCGTTCTCAGGCCAGCCGCTCCATTGCATTTTCTGTGTCGAGTATGCACATTTTGTATGATAAAAAACTGTAACTTCCATAAAATGTTTTTCTTGTAGCTTAGTCTTTCACCTTTCTGACCGTGTCCGATGAATAAGACGTTGTCGATTATATAAAGGAAAACTTTACGTTATTTAGGGAAATGTGGCTTAGGTGACTTCTGAACATGTTCACCTTGTATATAAGATATACGTATAATGAAGGTTTGCATGTTATACTATTAGAATTGTATTTAATTGTCATATTATTACTTTTTAATCAAAATCAAATGACTTAAGGGCAATGTTTTAGTGTCCAAGCTATGTGCCAATGACCTGTGTAGCTTACCTTGTATCATTGACTTGTCCATATAGTAAAAATGTTATTATTGGTAAGTAAACATTGAATAAGTGACGTGTTCCTGTAGTTAACATTGCCTTGTACTCCCCATCGTATTATCTGTTTGTCCCTGTAGTATGTATTGTTTTATTGGCTTGTCCCTGTAGTTTTCATTGCCTTGTATTTCCCATTTTTATTGTTTGTTTGTCCCTGTAGTTCCCATTGTAATTTTGCCTCGTCCCTTTCCGTACTATTGTGTGATTGGCTGGTCACTGTAGGTCTAATTGTATAATTGGCTCGTCCCTGTAGTTCTGATTGTATTATTGGCTGGTCCCAGTAGTTACCATTGTATACTTGGCTCCACCCTGTAGTTACCATTGTATTATTGGCTCGCCCCTGTAGTTACCATTGTATAATTGGCTGGACCCTGAAGATACCATTGTATTATTGGCTGGTCCCTGTAGTTACCATTGTATAATTGGCTGGTCCCTGTAGTTACCATTGTATATTTGGCTCGTCCCTGTATATTCCATTCTAGTATTGGCTCGTCCCTGTATTTTCCATTCTAGTATTGGCTCGTCCCTGTAGTTACAATCGTATAATTGGCTCGTCCCTGTAGTTACAATCGTATAATTGGCTCGTCCCTGTAGTTACAATCGTATAATTGGCTCGTCCCTGTAGTTATCATAGTATCATTGGTTCGTCCCTGTTGTTTCCATTGTATTAATGGCCTCGTCAGTGTAGTTCCCATTGCATTATTGACTTTGTCACTGTAGTTCCCTTTGTTGAATTGGGTCGCACCTGTCGGTCCCACTGTATTATTTGTTTTGTCCCTATAGTTATCATTGTATTTTTGGCTGGTCCCTGTAGTTACCAGTGTATCATTGACTTGTCCCTATAATTCCCATTGCATTATTGACATTGGCACTGTAGTTCTTCCCATTGTGTAAGTGGCCTTGTCACTGTAGTTTCATTTGTTTTTATGGGTCATCCCCGTCGGTCCCATTGTATTATTTGCCTTGTCCCTATAGTTCCCATTGTATGTTTTGCCTTGTCACTGTATTTCCCATTGTATATTTCGCCTAATCATTATAGTGCCCATTGTATAATTGGCCTCGTCATTGTAGTTCCCATTGTATGATTGGCCTCGTCATTGTAGTTTCATTTGTATTTTTGGCCTTGTCACTGTAGTTCCCATTACATTATTGGACTTGTCACTGTAGTTCCCATTGTATTATAGGCCTTGTCACTGTAGTTCCCATTGTATTATTGGCCTTGTCCCTATAGTTTCCATTGTATTATTTGCCTTGTCACTGTAGTTCCCATTGTATAATTGGCCTTGTCCCTATAGTTCCCATTGTATCATTGCCCTTATCCCTATAGTTCCCTTTGTATTATTGGCCTTGTCACTGTAGTTCCCATTGTATTATTGGCCTTGTTACTGTAGTTCCCATTGTATTATAGGCCTTGTCACTGTAGTTCCCATTGTATTATTGGCCTTGTCCCTATAGTTCCCATTGTATTATTGGCCTTGTCACTGTAGTCCCCATTGTATTATTGGCCTTGTCACTGTAGTTCCCATTGTATTATTGGCCTTGTCACTGTAGTTCCCATTGTATTATTGGTCTTGTCCCTATAGTTCCCATTGAATTATTGGCCTTGTTACTGTAGTTCCCATTGTATTATTGACCTTGTTACTGTAGTTCCCATTGTATTATTGGCCTTGTTACTGTAGTTCCCATTGTATTATTGGCCTTGTCCCTATAGTTCCCATTGTATCATTGGCCTTGGTACTGTAGTTCCCATTGTATTATTGGCCTTGTCACTGTATTTCCCATTGTATTATTGGCCTTGTCACTGTAGTTCCCATTGTATTATTGGCCTTGTTACTGTAGTTCCCATTGTATTTTTGGCCTTGTCACTGTAGTTCCCATTGTATTATTGGCCTTGTCCCTTTAGTTCCCATTGTCACGCACATGACGTCTTTATGAAAGTAGATAATTGAAATGATGTGCAACATTTACGTATCAATATTACAATTAGCTTATAATCTTAATTGTTTTCTGGAACATAAATAAAAAAATATTTGGTGATTCATGTTTGTATCGATAATTCATACGACTGTTTAGGACAAAGACTATGAATTCAGTCAAAATAAGTCAGGACGAATCCGTGTTTGCTGTGGAAACAATAGTAAATTAAAAGTCATAACCCGTCAGGAAATTGATGCGCCAATGACAATCCTTTAAAGGAAAGAAGTTTAGATGAAATAAATATACCAAAAGAAATCATTTGTTTTGGCATTTTTTATTGATGATTATTTCATTTGTAATAATTTTGTCCGAATGCCTATAATCGCGCGATGCGGCAAATATATCGTATATGTTTCAGATGCTTCCTCGCTGTTTTAGGAGCTTTTATATTGTTTGGCACACTATATGATATTCTGGCTGTCCAAATGAAAGGAAACACAAATGACTGTGACACACAACATACTGTTACCTCGGGCGTTTCCCATGTCAATAAAGCATTTGTGGGAGTAGAAAACGGCACGGTTCTACAAGCCGTAAAGGAGGATAAGCCTCCCGTGTACACAGAAAAGGCCGACAACCATGTGAACACCGAACAAGTTAACGTTGAAACCTTCTCACAAAAACCTGATCAGGGTAGGAAGTTTTGTATTTTATAAACACACCGCTTTTACATTGTTTGTATCCTGACTTTATAATGGGCAGCGGAAAAAGCGCATGGTTCTAAGGGAGAAAATGGCATATTGTATTGCGCTGTGAAGAACTTAAATAAATTGGATTGTTTTACAGAAAAAAATGGAAATTGTGTTAAATTGAATATTTTGGGATACAACAGGCAAACAAGTTCATGTTTCAGTATCTATATTCATTGATTAGGCTTTCTTTTAACAAAACAAATCATATTTGATTATCATAAGCATTAAATGAGTCAAAATGGTGCTAAAATTGGTATCATGCGGGAAGAAAGAGGAACACAAAAGGTCAGGGGGCAGCCCTTCCATGATTGCCGAATCACAATTATTATACATGATTAGAATTAAAGTTGCAAACTCTTTCAAACACACTATCAAATGTCAAAACGTTTACTCTAAATTATTTGTAGGAACGATGGAAAGGATCTTGCTTGCGTTTTCCGTCTACAGCAACGGTGCCAAGATCCTGAATACCGACCAGAGAGAGGGGTCTCTAGGTGCCCTGAATGGTATTCGGTTCCTGAGCATGGCCTGGGTCATCCTTGGACATACTTATTTCTTCGTCATTGGTTTTGATGGTACGTTCAGTGTAATGACACCGTTCGAATATACTCATGTTTAATGCAAACGGAAACGCTTGAATATTATAACCATTTAATCTACAGGCATACTTCTGCGATAGGCAATAATCATGCAGAACCTAACAAATGGTTTAATGTCATTTTTATTGTTGATTTCATGTCGGTAATTTATTGCCTTGAAACAAACATGCAATTAAAACTACATGGACAAGTATATGCAAACACCACAAACAGACCACTCACGCGTCAGACTATCATTACTAATAAATGGGATTACTGTCTTGAAACGGTCAATAAAAAACAAGTTTGCTGGGGGCTTAAGCTAGTTTGTATTGCCATAGGCAGGATGTTTTTCTTATGAAATAACTCGCTATAAAAGCAATGAATATATCAATTTTCAAAATGTGCGTCAAAGCATAAAGTTTTTAACATCATGTAAGTTGCTTATATTTTTATATGTTGATTTATTACAGCGAATTTGTTCACGTATTTCTACGAGCAGCAATCGTATGCTTCTTTCTGTGCCATTATGTACGCAACCGTCTCCGTGGACTCATTCTTCACCCTGAGGTAAGTCAGTTGACTAGGGGCCAATTGTCAATCAAACACATAGGTGACCAAACCATTTGAATATATACATTGAATTAAGAATTGCACAAGGTTGAATTTTAATGAATAACCTGCAGAACAACGCTTAACGACCACGACAAGTTTAAATAACTGCCTTAGCGACAGGTTTTTTTACACGCCGCAGGTTTTCATTCACCAATTGGAAAAAACAATCAAGGGATTAAACGAGGGGTAGTCTTTATTTCCCAGATCATCCCAATCAACCAGAACGTCATGGAGCACTTGAAAATGAGTTCAATTGAAACTAGAAGTTATCTTATTCAAACAATATAACTAATAACGTTCTTTTGTCAAACAATGATTTGATGGGGGGTTTTTACATTACATTTTGTGACAATTTATGGGACTTTTTTTGGTGAATTATGCGGAGCATCAGAGCAAAGATAGTATGAATTTAAGTTAAATCATTGTCATTGTCATATTGTCAGTTGACACGGAGCAATTCTGTGGCTGTGTTTCTAAGTTTTATGACGATTTAAATAGATGTCATTGAAACTGGTAAATCATTAAGTATTTTACTGAAACTTGCTCTTGCAGTGGTGTTCTGGTGGCTTACTTAGCTTTGAGGGAGTTGAAGAAAGTTGGGGGAGGAAGGAAACTCAATTGGCCTATGTTCTACTTTCATAGGTTCTGGAGGTAATCAATAAATATTATTGTGGAATTGATTGCCACTTGCAAGGACAGAAATGATAAGTAATAAAAAGTCTGAAATTGTTATCCCTCGGAAAGAGTTTTTGGTGTGTTTTTTTTAAGCTTTTCACGGATAGTAAAAATATAATGTATCTATGTCAATGCCTCATAGCACCGGCTTGAGCGGTATTCTACTTTCAAAAGCCGTTACGACATTAAATGATTCCAATGGACCAGAGTGTAATGTGTGAACGAAGTAGTTCTTGAAATGTTTATACCATTATACTAAACAAACCCTATAACACAGAGTTACTGATGTTTAAACGCATGCTATTCATACCTCAGACTTACTCCGCCCTACATGCTGGTGTTGATGTTTGGAACGGTACTATCTCCTTACTTGATATCTGGCCCGCTCCGGATACCCGGTGATGTGCCATACATGGGAGAATGTCGGAAAAACTGGTGGATCAACTTGCTCTATGTCAACAACTACGTGAATATGGATCACATGGTAGGTGGAAACCGGAACTAATAGCCAGTCAACAACTATGTCAATATGGACCACATGGTAGGCGGACACTAGGGCATATAACCAGTCAAAACCTTATTAACAAGAATTACATGGTAGGTGGGAATCAGAATAATAATCAGTGATTCATTTAAGGATTGAATTGCGGGGTTGATTATCGGGGTATGAACTCGAGTGGGCTGTTTAAAGTGTGTGAAGTCTGAAAAACTCTACGCGTACTTTGACCAGCCCAATTGCGTTCATATCCTCGATAATGACACCAACCCCGCGATTCATTCCTTATATTTTCACCTCAGGGTTCATTATTCCATTCAAGAAATTACTTCATTTCATCTTAGAAAACCTTTCAGTAATCCTTTCTTACCCATTCTGTAAATACAACGACACGACTGTAACCGGAAACTTTTTTCAAATGACCTCACAAGAACGTGGGAAAAGATCAACCACTTGAAATCACTTTTAAACGTAAAATTAAAACACTTATGGCAACAATACATTTAAATATAATCAATGATAACTTTCCAAAATGCTCATTTATATTTTACGGGACCTGCTGACACAATACAAAAAATAACAAGATCAATAGTTTTCATGTATATTGTTATGCGATGAATTACGATCCAAACATATAAAGATGTTGCGTTCATCGATTGATAAATGCAATTGCAGAAAGGCAGTTCATTTAAGGAATGGAAGTTGTGGTGTGAATACTACGTGAACATCGACCACATGGGATGTGGAAACCAGTAATCAGTCAACAACTGTATCAGCATGGCACTCATTGGACCGGTCATCAACTATGTGAACATCGACCTGATACACAGTGTCAACGAATTTTTTTTTTTTTTTCAATCAATCAAAACTAATTTTACTATTTTCAATGGAGGTTTTAAGATTTATTTCAAAAGCAAAATAGCCTTTTAGTTCTTGATAGTGTGTCTTTATAATTTCAGTGTATGGCGTGGAGCTGGTACCTAGCGAACGACATGCAGTTCTACATCATCAGCCCCTTAATTCTGCTTCCGCTCTTTTAGTACGTACTTGCCTAAACAAATCGTACGCTTAATAAGTAAACTTATGGTACTCTGTTATGTTTTTGGTTTTCCGAGAACAATTTACTTATTATTTTTATGTCACAGACCATCAAACTGCATCTTCGATAGGCGTAAAACAGGCAAGAAAAATGTATTATCTAGAAGAAGAAATAAATGTTATATAGACAATTTGAAAAAAATAAGATACTAGGAACACATAAAAAGTTCTTTTTGTGTTCATAATATTTATTTCGAGCGCATAATTAAATAAAACATTGTTGACATGGCCTAAAAAATTATTGGACTCAGCGATTGCCGATTTTCCTTTATTCCGTAGCAACGTGGTGGCCGGGGTAGTGTCGTGTATCGTATTCCTCTCGGCCACAGTGGCTGCAGGATGGGTTGTCACGTTCAAACACGAGTATCCCGTGCAGAGTTTCCTGCCAAACGTCCCGCCACCGTAAGTATTGCGCTCACATTGGTCATTATATCACCGCCGTTTTAAAAGAAGCAAACCAGCATTTGCGTACGCAGACTATATATACTGTGTTTAGAGTAGAGTCTGATATAAATAATTGGTTTGGTTTGTTTATATAAAAACTGAAAAATGTAAAAAAAAAAAGATTGTCTTGTATTACAGAACTATCAAAATTCAAGAAAATAACTAAGGTTCAAGTTAACTGTGTGCAAAATAAAATATAAATAAAAGCATGGACTTAGTGTAACGCAATGATGTTTTGTTCATTGTGTATTGTAGAAAAGATGGAGACTTTAACGCAAATCTATATGCCCCAAGCTACTCCCGGTTTGGACCTTACATAGTTGGATTATTTGCTGGCTACCTGCTTTATAAGTCAAAAAACAAACTAAGAATCCCAAAGGTAAACTTTTCTTCCGCTTATCAGACTTACATTCTAGAGGGATAGGAGTTTGGATTTTTAAATAGCTGTTTAAAGTAACTGCACATCAGATATAAACATAGAATCGAATAATTATTCAAAATGTACAACAATTTTATTCAAAAGTTTCAATAATTGATGACATAACTGAATACAAACAACAAAAGTAACTCTAATTAACTCTTCTCTGACATTTGAATTGTCAGTAAGATTTAAAAGTGATGTTTTCCAGCCTCGGTATTGCAAATTACAATAAGAAGATAAATGATCATCTTCTGAAATTCCGCCTAGATAATGAAACATAACATCACGAAGATACGCACTGTATTATTATTATTATTATTATTATTATTATTATTATTATTATTATTATTATTATTATTATTATTATTATTATTTATGCACTATTCTACAGAAACTAAATCTATTGCTGTGGTTCTTGAGCCTTGCCACGTTCTGCCTGGTGATATATGGACCATACTCACAGGACGGCAATCATATATTCAGTGTGGACGAATCGTCGGCGTATAACGCCCTGTCTCGCACCGCCTGGGGAGTGGCTCTTGCCTACCTTATAGTTGCATGTTCCACCGGTCACGGAGGTTAGCAGATATAAAGCTTAATCATATTGACTATGCTGAAATAAAATAGAACTTATTTAACGATAAATAAATTCATTACTGGTTATAACGTGAAAACGATTAGAAATTATTTATTTGGGCACTTTTCTGCTCTTCAGGCTGGATAAACGAGTTGTTGTCGTGGCGCGGCTTCATTCCCCTGAGTCGCTTGACCTACTGTGCCTACCTTATACACCCTCTCGTTATGTTGACCTTCTACATGAACAGACGACAGCTCACATACTTCACACAGTTTGAAGTGGTACGTGTACAATATTTCACATAAACAGCAATATTTTAATATTTATCGTAAATGTATTTTTGTATTCTGATTTAATCGAATGTGTGATGTTTATCTGATATATGAACATATCGTATTGCATATTTTGCTGTTGTCGTATACATTCCAGATATACCTGTTCCTTGGTCACATGACTATTACATATGGTCTCAGTTTCATCGTGTCACTTGTGTTCGAGGCGCCCATGATGGGACTGGAGAAAGCTATCCTCAGGAAGGGTGGAAAATAGTGGAAATTAGGACTGATACATAAACATTCCTCAGTGTGATATTTTATTGCTTTGCATTTGCTTGTATATAGTACAAAATGATGTTGAAAGTTGTATGAGAACCCTTTTTTACCCACATATATTTGTTTCCTGAAAATAAACATGAAAGATTTGTTTGATAAGACGGATTTTAGACCTAAAAATAGATTCTGCATATCGTTAACTTACCCCGTGTACAAGCTGGGGGCAAAACATTGTTGATAAGCCCCTCCAGGTTAATACATTATATAGTACAATATAGTTCAATGGTCTAGTCAACATGATAGAAGGTAATGGCAGACATCAATAATTTCGAGTTATTTAAACAAGTTGATTTATCAGATTATGCAAGGAAATTATCCTGGAGTGATTTAGCAATATATTTTAATAAATTATCTGTTAGAACAGGAGCTTTACCTGATCCTTACAAAATAACTGCAAGTATTACGGAGTAGAAGTGTTCTTACACGGTACCACATTCTCCGATTTTCGAAATATGTCCGTTAAATGAAATTATCAAATAAGATATAAATCATACTCACGTTTGTTCATGTTAACAAAGGGCACAGCTCCACCACGGAAGTGTCGACAGCTCTTTTTCTTTGCACCACCGAAAAGTGGTGGACCTGGCGTTTAGAGGTCGTGAAGGAGCATTGGTTGAAATTAACTATTGTTACCGTGTGCTACATATCCTAAGAGAATTTGGCGTTCAACGAGGTTGTTTCCATCGCCAACAGGGACAAAATTTAACAATGAATGTACTGATTAAGTCAAGTTATATTCATTTGAGCTTATGACAAAGACTTGAGAGGAAAACGCTTGACTCCACCCAGATAAAGCATCTATGCTTTATCGGTATTATGCGTGAGAGAAACACGCTAATCTTCAGTTCAACCAGGTCAATTCACTTCCAATGTCTTAGAATTTCTCAACTAGTAGTTGACCTTGTACTTTTAAATAGTCTTCTTATCGGAATGAAGTTTTTTTGTAATGTTAAGGAGAATTGTGATGGTATAAAACCTAAAATCGAGTCATGTGTTACACTTGTGCCTTCATCATCATGTTTCACTAGCGCATTTAGCGGGGTGTTTGTAATAAGCGCCGATTTTAACAATCCCAATTTAAAACTCGTAGTCATTATGTGGCTTGCACACCATAGTTACGCAAACCAAACATGCTTTGAACGGATTGTTGCTTCACTCGTTTTAAATATTTAATCACAGTGAACGGATGGTGTATCAACTATAAACGGCAATAATGGCCAAACAGTCGCTGCTTCCAGCGCTTGGAATAATGATAATGCTTAACATTGGCACTTGGGATTGGGTTGTCGAGTATTGACCCAAAACGGACCGTAGTCAACACACTGTTCAAACCTTAATTGCGGTTTTTCGGAGGGGGGGGGGGGGTGCTCTTCTAACTTATGGTCCTTTGGGGGAGTGTAGCAATGATCTCTTGTAGAGGATCTCAGAAGCGAGAATCCATGGCCACGTTAACGTTAGCAAACACTCCTCATTGTCCATCAACGACATTCCTCTTTCAATTGTCATAAGGAGTAATTTCCAACATGTATTAATCAAAGGTTGTTTAATATAAAGGTCATCAGTGTATGTTGCCTTGTGGTGGTATTGTGATAGATTAATTTATTATAAACAATTTGAAATTAAACACCTTGCGCCAAATCATGAAAGGACGATTATATGGACAATTACATTAAAGGGGCTGTACTCCTTATGATAAAATAGCGAAAAAAAAGAGAAAATTTTCGAAAACTGACATAAACTTGGCACCGATGTGTACAATGCATTGAAACTTACTAAATGAAGTACCACATAGTTTACAATCTATTTAAGTTTAGCAGTTATTTCGTATTTTCCATTAATAAAGGATTACTGGGTATGTCTACCAGGTAGAATTCATTCCTTATGCGTGATTGGCTAGTCGGTGTTATCACGTGATATTACCGAGGTAGGTGTATAGCTCAATTATGTCACCCAATTATAGTAAGCCTTTGTAGCTCAGTGGATACGACGCTGGATTGCAATTTTGGCAACACGAGTTCGAACCCCGTCTCCGACACATTTTTTTTTACATTTTGGTCCTTTTTTATAATTTTGATATCAAAGCGTAACACATTCTATTAGATAATTGTCCTGAGATTCGTTACAGAAAAAAAACATTTTTTGGCGCCAATCTGGTTTACAGTCCCTTTAAGAGCCCACCGGTCATTCCTCAAACTCATGCAAATAGTTTGGACAACTGTCTGACAGGCAATTGAGCACATTTTGTATTGCAAATGTATATATTTGTTTTGATAAGCTTTATTTTACAAATAACTACCATATGATAAAGAAAAGGTTCGAGTGTATACATTGATAAACATTTAATTGTACTAGATACAGAAAAGCTTCCACAAACGAGCGTCCAATAGCCATTTTATTCGGGTAGCGCATAATTAAAATATTGTTTCGAGGTGTTTCCCCGAATTAGCAGGAACTTTGTGCGGGGCTGGCACACTGTCCTTATCCTGTAGTACTAGAGTCTGTTAATTTATTACCAGATTTATGTTTGAAATAACCAATTGAAATAAAAATAGCTTTGATTTTTTTACAAATAAATAGAGATTTGAATGATAATTTTTTGTCTATTTCAATGTACTTGACGCATTCCTGAAGTCAGACAGCGTGATCAAGACTGGTCGGATATAGTTCCCGGATGGTTGGATGATAAATACTTTAGACTAGAAAAGGATGCCGATCGTCCGCAGTTGGTTATATTGTATTCAAATAATATTTCACGCGATCGTCTTATTTAAGTTTTACGCCATAAAAACTTATATCTTCAAAAACAGTACCGATTTAAACATTTTCTGCCAATGAATGCTAGTTGTTTGCAACCTGGTAACCTTACGACCAATGTCGGCCAAAGGCATTTAATTTGTTTTGTTCAAGATGAATTATCTGACAGGGTATGTCCATAGTGTGTGTCTCCTTTGGCAAACCTGCAAACCTTCACTTCTATGGTGACTACAAAAATTTCGTTCCTTAGTACCTTTATATTTACACTTAATTTTCAGAACGTCATATATAACTCAAAATGGATGGCACGTCTTTCATATTTTTCCGTCGATTTTTATTTGTACATATAACTTATTTTGCGTGGTTAATAAGATAAGCTTATAGTTAGTATGATTCACGACTACTTGTATTAACAGCTCGTCCGTCCGTCTGTCTGTGACTGTTGTATGTAGGATACCCGCTATGCTGTATACAAAAACGGTACTATCACGAGTTGTATAATTCTGTGTATAGAGATATTTACAAAATGAAGATGTTCTACACTAAATTCATATCAATCCGAGCCCTACGTCAGAAGACTAAGTGTTTCCATATTAAAGCCTTAAAAAATTAACCGTGACCATATGTTCCCACCAATAAAGCGCGCGCAGGTGGCTAAAATAGTGATAAAAATACAATTGAAAACGTTAGAAAAAGTTATTCAGACATTTTAATTGAAAATTAGTTTTAAACACTTTATTGAGAAAAACACTGTTCCCATTTGAAAACACATCATATAATTTTAAAAACAAACTTGAATCAAAAGCCTTACAGCCAATAAATTAAGATTTTTGTATGAATCAGCTCGAATCCCTAGTATACACATTATAGGGACATACAATGCCTGAACTAAACATATATTGACATACGCCCACTAGTTGTCGGGTTCTAGAAAAAATAATAGAGTCGTAGTCGACCTGAACTGATCTGACACAAGGTGACCTCCGCATTCTTGTTATCCCCTAAAAAGAAACCTTATCAAAACAAACTCTTTACTAAGATTTCTGTATAGGCAAAAGGATGCTCTGTATACAAACATACGAAGCTTTTCATTTCAACGTAGTTTGGTTTAAACAATATGTATTTCATAAGATACATTTTAAGGAATACACAAGGTTATAGCATAATCAATAATAAAAGGTTTTCTAACATAGTAGTACAGGCAAAGTAAGCAAGTGATATATGCACATAACAAAATATTTATGACAGAATTGAGAAGGAAGCTTATAAGCTTATACTATGCCTCCCTTCTGTCACGCTTTAAAGCTGCTTGTTATGGTGTTAATGTTGTTATGATGTTTATATTTTCGGTACCGTTATACTTTGATGGATAAGATGAAAGGTGAATGACAAATGAAGGAATTAGCAAAATGCGTTGGAAGTAGGATAGAAGCAAAAGAGAGAGAAACGTCATGAAGCGGGAAGACGGGGCAGGGCATGTAGTTTGACTACTCTCGTTCCACATGGAACTATTGACTGCCTGCCTTGTTCAAACTTGGACTTCAGACGTATCAAAATGAAGTTGTGTTTAAAACATAAAAAATAGATTTAAATACTTTTGTCATAGCTGCACACAAACTTGGAATTCTTTGCCATGATTAGCTTATGAAAAACATTAATATGGGTACTTCAAAAATGAGGTAAAGAAGCACTTCTTTTGGTCGAATAGATCATAATAGGTAAAAAGGGGTGTTTTTAGAAGGAACATACAGTCAGTTTATTTACTTTACCTTTGAACCAATGGCATTGTTATTTTAAGTTTTAACGTTTTAAGGTTCTTGTATTAGTTAAGATAATTAAGTACAAGGTATGTTTTTAGAAAGAATGAGATATTGTTTACTTAAATATGATTAAAAAACAGTTTGTGTTATTTATTTTTATTTGAGATTATGCTTACAAATTGAGCAGATCTGTGATAGAAATGTTGTAACATTTTATTTGGTGATGCATATGGAAATTTGTCTATCTTTAATAGGCGACGACATTAACAAGGATGTGGAAACGTCAGTATCCTTATAAAACGAAGAATAGATTAATATTTTCTTAACCATAACTATATGTTTTGGAAGATTTCAGTACAAATTGCACTATTGCTTCGCACACAAAACATAATCTACAAGTTAAGTAGTTAAGTAAAAGAAAATATGACTTGTCTTGTTTCCTTCATCTTTTAAAGAAAACTAGCCTTAGTTGAAATAAAATGTTCTTATCGTTTGTTCCTAATTAATTGGGCATCGCTCTAATTCGTTAACTGCATATAGTACCAACAATGATTGCACTATTTCAGTCTAGTCATAGATTTCATTCACATATAGAAGGCCGCATAGCAAAGACTTTGGAGGAACACGTCAAACTTATATGTAAATATTTATAAGTGTAATAAATCTACAATTTGTACAAATTCACACGATAAAATCGTTAAAATACATCATTTACGATTAGAGACTGCAATATATTAACGTTTAAAAACAATACCAAAATCCCCGTTTATGTTACTTCAGACATGCATTTTCAAAATATTCACGGCGAATTTTGATATATATCCATGTCAATCCAAATGAACTAGAATATAAACAATAAAACCAAAAAAGTCCGGTGTTATGGTTATCCACGAGAAATAAAGTGTGATCTTGATGAGAAATATTTCCTAATATCTTATCATTTGAACAAAACTGCACGATTTGTGAGTAATTCGTAAGTATGATGACTCGTTACGATCACAAAACCATTTCGCGTCTATTTGATAGTTGAATAAGGTCAAAGGTTTTAATGTCCGATTGAAAATCGTGGGTAGCATTTGACCTGTTATCAGCATAGTTCGTAGTGCCCCTTGTTCCGATTAAAACCTAAACAAATATATAAGTCATCTAGATACCGAACTTTGGGATTTCGTAATTTTCATCGCATTTAACCTAGTTATATCAGTATGTGGATTTTGAAACATTAAAGCCGTCTTAAACAATACATAATATACATTCATAGTTGGTGTGAGATTGTGGAGTTACGCCACCTAATTATGCTTTCAACGGTTATTACGTTAATTGTTTTAATTACTTTACCACAGTGCACAGATGGTGTCGGCAATAATGACATGCTCGCTGACGCCGTACAGTCGCTGCTTCCAGCGCTTGGCAATACGTTAGGCATTGACAACTTGGAATCTGTTGTCGATTTTTTTACCAAAAACGCATCGTCGTCTACAAACGCCATAGATCTTTTAACCCCGTTGGCAGGGCAATTTGCTCTGCAATCATGGGGTCTATCCCATGAGTGTAGCCAGGACCTTATGTTGCTTGTGGAGGACCTCGGGAGCGGTGAACCATGGACACAACAAGGTTTGCAAATACTACTGGGTCAAATGATGACTGATCTTTTTCACTAACCATACATATATGTAAATTGCAAATGTATTGATCAACGGTTTTCATTATCAGTTATTAATAGTAATATCTTAATATCATAATATTTATATTTTGTGGTGTTGTGATTCATTAATATTTAATAACCAATTGTCATGTCAGGCAATAACACACTATTTGAAATGCTTGTCGGTCAACGTAGTCCAAACTTGTTGCCCCTGATCGTGGACCAAGTCAATTATAAATATAGAGAAAATATATCTTAATTTTAAAACATGTACTCGTACTGTTGTAGTTTAGTAATGAATTCCATTTACACTGAATGTGTAATTATCACCAATGGCCTATCAATTTCGCAAATTTAGTCATTCCTCGACCTGTGACAAATCGTTTTGACAAAGGACCGACGAGCTATTCATTACGGTTTGTAATACTGACTAAATATGGATGTATCTACTTTTTTACTAACAAGCCTGTCATAAAGAAAGTATATTAATACATCGATAATTATGTAATTGTACAATATACACAAGAGCTCTACCAAAGTCACTCAAATAGTCCTTATGTTCGAGGTCGTACATAATAATAGCATAAGTCCGAGATATTTTCTACGAATGCTTAGTTAAAAGTAGGCCTTTATCTCGTAATACTGTATTCGAGAGTCTGTTAAATGGATTGCGAGATAGTTATTTTGATACGTGATTGGGAAAAAATATTGCAAATGCTACTAACTAATAAGATGTTATCAACTAAATGCAGTGTAATCAAACACCGCAACTCTACAAGCATTGTTTTTTCATGAAACATTACAAACTTAAATAAATCGGACATTCCGTTAGAAAACCCTTCATTTTACCAAGATGAAGTGGGTTTTTTTAAAAGTATGTATTTAAATAAAAAATCTCAAATTCATTTTAAAGTCCTTGATGCATTCGGGAAGCCAGACAGCGGGATCATAAAGGGTCGGACTTGGTTCCCTGGCGGCTTCGATGAATGTCTGGATTTACACGCAGATGCCTATAACAACGCTACAGACAACATGCAGACGCTTCATGGAAAATACTGCAGACTGGAAATCGGTGATGGTCGTCCGCAGACAGTATGTTGTATTGTATTTGGATAAGAACTCACTTAAAATCGTATCCTATTTCGTTATGTCGCCATTGTTTTGACACATAAATTACATGAAATATAAAAAATGCAATATATATTTCAGATAAAATATTTAAGAATTTAATCGGAAGCTAAAACATGTAGCATGTAAAGATCATCTTCGCCATTAAAGCTTATCTCTCCCAAAACATGCCGATATCTACACTTTCCTTTCATAAATGTTGAATCCTTGCATCCTTTTATAGACCAATATTAGTCATTCCACTTGTCTTGTTACATAGCGTTATCGATTATTATATTACAAATGCTTAAAAGACTAAGTCCAATGAACATACATCAATGCTTTGCAAATTAAGTTATTTCTTTAATATATATGATAAATGATGATAAAAATGAGTGTGTGTGTGTGTGTGTGTGTGTGCGTGTGCGTGTGCGTGGGTGTGGGTGTGTGTGTGTGTGTGTGTGTGTGCGTGCGTGTGTTGGTGTGTGTGTTCGAACAACAAGCAAGTTTATACACAAATATAAGTTCACTTACAGCCATACATTCGGATCGGAATGTGCGTGCCCTCCAACTGTTTGGCAAAGGACCTAAATCTGCTCGTCAAAAACCGTATGTATATGTTTGGTTATATGTTACGTACGAGGATTGTCCTGCCTTGAAATTCCATGTATGTACGTTATTAATTAATGGGATTTTGGAACTTTTAATTTATACTTGCCGAAATTACGCGCTATGTGTAAATCGATGTAATGTTTACGTGTGTATTTAGGATAGGTTAAAACCCCTGCTAGATTGATTCAGATATAACGCATAATAAGAAATTCCATACGTGTCTGTCTTATCACAAACATATTATCTTAGAACTAGACGGGGAAGACAATATCAATTTGTCAAAACCACAAGGGGCTTATAACAAAAATATCTAGAAAATACAGGAATGGAAACTTTTTTTAGATGTACAACTTAATGACACAGGGACAATTACAATGTAGAAATAGTCAATTTTACTCGGATAAAATACATAAAAAAGATTTTCCCCAAAAAATTAGATACAAGTATGCATTATAATTTGCATACCATAAAAAATGGGCCTCTTAAACCAATTACAACTCAAAAAAAAATCAAAAACTCGAAAAAATATATTGAGGAATGGTTGATATTTCGAGTGTGTTTTAATATATAAAAAACATCTATGCATTTTCTGAATAAAAACAAAGTTACATTATACAACATCACCCGTACCTTATTGAATCAATGTTATTTGACATCATGATATACAAGAACAGTGAGCGCACATTTGTGGTTTGTTTGTTTGTTTTCAGTTCAGATGCTGTTGTTCAATGACACTATTCGGTACGACGTCAACCCATTGTGTAGCGAGAAGAAGCCGCTCGCGAGTGACGCAATCGCTGTCATGTAGGTCGCTTTTGATCAGTTACTGCGCATCTTGTGCCTGACTTAAAGAAAGCCCTTCATAATTGTCATAGATATAAATGAATACTTGATCAGTTTAATTACGCGTAATTGGATTAAACTATTTATATTATAAGTGAATGTCCCTTCATGAGTTTTTGATGTCCCCATATATATATGTATTCTATATATATATGGTATTTATATATTTGACAATTATTCTAATTTGATTTACCATCCATATTATTTGTGCATATAACCTACATTTGTTTTCAGAATTATCCTATCGGTGCTTGTTGCCTTTATTCTGTTCGGTACATTGTATGACATCATAGCGGTTCAAATGAAATGTTATGAACAACCTAAAGAAAACAAACAGAATGAACATGAAAAACGCAACGGCGCAGTAAATGGAGTGGGAATAAAAGCTTATATCAACGGGGCATACCAGCCAGCAACGGCGGGCTCGGAACACGAAAAAAATAACTCTGTGATCGAAATGATAGAAGGTGGACAAAAAAGCCCTGTTATGGAGATAGTAAAAGACAAAGAAAGGAAGCCTTCCACTGTGGGACTTAATCCTAAAAACGGTAATACCTCAGCAGCAATATTATTTCTAGTATAATACGTTTATTTTGCATAACACAATGTTTTGATATTGCTGTTGTTGATTTATTTATTTACTTATTGAACTTTCCTATTTGTGTTTACTAATTGTTTCTCATTGTCTTATCATGACTTTAATGTCACAGAAAGCAGTACCTTGGAGAAGATATGTCTGGCATTTTCGGCGTACAGTAACGGAGTGAAGATATTAAGCACAGTGCAAGGAGCGGGTTCCCTTGGGGCCCTTAATGGTATCCGGTTCCTCAGTATGGCTTGGGTAATACTGGGACACACCTACTTCTTTGCGTCCGGGTTTGACGGTAAGACTCCGTAGTAACATATTAAAGTAAAGGAAGCCACTCCATTCGTCAATACCCAGCTTGGAATGTATATATTAAAGATAAAAAAAACATCTTCTTCATTACTTCAAAGACAAATTATTCCCAAATTTCCATCGGCACCGTTATACTCAAAATGTTCTTTAAACATGTCAGTTATGAAGATACAGTATTGTAGCATTTGTTTTAATTTATTGTAATTTGATCCAGCAAACCTTGGTGTGTTTTTCTACGACGAGCTGCAAAAGCCTTCATTCAGTGCTGTGATAAACGCATCTGTATCCGTGGATTCCTTTTTTACCCTCAGGTAAATGTAAACATTCAGCATTGTTAAATTTCGTACAAACACATATGCGTTTACGCTTGTAAGGTTTCAAATCAAAATTATACTTGAACAAACTGAATTATATATCTATGTATAAGGCGGTTGGAGGAGTGATTATGTTAAATAAAGCGTATGTTTCCAAAACAATCATATTTTAATAACGTGTACAGTTCAAATGCTTTTTGAAAATATTATTTGGCATTGTCGACAATGGACATCCATCAAGCAAATAGCTTGAATAATATGATCGCAAATCGTGATTGATATTCGTTTGAAATCCATATCGTACCCCAATAATAATATTGTGCCAACTTTGTTATTGAATTGGTTCATTTATAGTGATTGTCTGTTTATTGATTAATTTTATATTTCAATTCAAACTAGACCTATCACATAAGTGATTACATCATGGCCATAATGAGTAACTCGAGGAAGAGTGATATCTCTTAAACTTTGTTACTATTGTCGCTACAATCTCTAATATAGTCAAAATTGCAAGGAAACATAGTCGAGATTGCAGTAAGTCAGACATTACTTATATATTTTTGAAGAAGTGATAGTAGTTCGCTTAACACACTGACATGTCGCAAAAAATTAAAAGAAGACGGCCATTGATCAGGAATAATATGGCAGGCATTACTTTCTACAAGAGTGGTTATGTATACCAAGTGTCAAACAGATACACATATTAAAAACTAACAATTAAAAAATGTCACAGAACAAGAACAATAGAAATTTCAGAACGAGAAAACGTTAGCACAGATAACGTTAATATTAAACAATCGTCATGCCATGCCTTGCTTTGAAAAAGTACATCTAATCTGAATAAAACACTTACATGTTACAGTGGTGTCTTGGTGGCCTACCTGACCTTGCGAGAATTGAAAAAGGTGAACGGGGCAAGAGGACTCAATTGGTTCATGTTCTACTTCCATAGATTCTGGAGGTATTTGAGTGGTCAATATACTTTCAACTCGCTAATTACAATCAAAAACAGTCTCTGTTTCTGTCTTTATAATTGAAAGTGTACGCTTTCAACGGAAAACATAATAGCTGGTCGTTTTTGTTACAGGCTAACCCCGCCCTACATGTTGGTCATTATGGTCGGCACTGTCCTTTTGCCTTACATTGTATCTGGTCCATTCTGGATTGAAGGCGAGTTTCCCTTTATGAGCGGTTGCCGGAAGTTTTGGTGGACCAACCTGCTATACGTCAACAACTACGTGCACACTGATGACACGGTATTTCATCGTTGAAATTTTATGTCATTTTATTAAGATTTTTAACAATATGGTTTGTTGCATTCGTATTGAAAGCTGATCGGGTGAGTTTTGTATAGTATATGTAAAGTTTTGTCCTTGTTGAAATATCTACGGCAATTGACACAAAGGATCTTATAACAATAATGAATTTACAAGAAAAAATGAAGCCATAATTTCCTGTTAAGAACGATCATCAATTGGTGTTTTGAGTGTTTTTCGTAACATATTTCAAAAAGCCACTATACGATCTATTCTGCGTGTTTGGATTCCTGAGTTTGTTTAAAGCTTTAGTGATCTGCTTTCATTGAACGTTGCCTAGGCGGTTAATCCAATATTTAAGGGTAACTATAATAGTTTTTTTACTTATGTACTATGCGTTTGTTACCTTTTTAGGTTTGATAACATGAGTTTAGAATCTCAACTTAAGAGGTGTTTAGCATCCTAAAACAAGTATCATTTTTTAAGAGTAATGGTATATATATTAAATGTCCACCATGATGACAAATAGTCCTGATTATTATATTCAATAGCACGGAAATATTACAGCATTATTTATATATTTCAGTGTCTGGGATGGTCGTGGTACCTGGCAAATGACATGCAGTTTTACATCATTAGTCCTCTGATACTCCTGCCGTTGTTCTAGTAAACACGTTTAATTTTCAAAGTGTTCGATAATAATGTTTTACCTTTTTTGTATTGTGTTTTGATATATACATATAGTATTCAAGGTTAGTGACATCATGAATCTGTCAGTACATTATTATTATTGTTTGGTGTCATACAGCATCTGTCAGTATAGCATTATCGGTTTATGGCATCATGCCTCTGTCAGTATAATTTTATTCATCGGTGTCGTGCAGCCTCTGTCGGTATAGCATTATCGGTCGGTGACAACATATAAGTGGCATCAGGCTTCTATCAGTATATTATTATCGGTTGATCACAGCAGGCTTCTGTGACTATAGTATTATCATCAGTCGATGATCTCCAGCCTCTGTCAGTAAAGTTTGATCGGTTGATGACATCAGGCTTCTGTTAGAAACATTTTATCGATTGATGATACCTTGCCTCTGTCAGTATAGCATTATCGGCTGATGATATTCGGTCGTTGTCAGTATAGTTGTATAGGTTTGTGACATCCGACCACTATTAGGATAGTATTATCTACTGGTGACACCTTGCCTATGTTAATATATTTTTTGACATCCGACCTCTTTCAGTATAATATTATCGGTTTGTAAAATCCGGCCTCTGTCAGTATAGTATTATCGTTTTGTGCCATACGGCCGCAGTAAGTAAAGTATTATCGGGTTTCGACATCCGGCCTCTGTCAGTATAGAATTATGAGTTTGTGATATCAAGCCTCTGTCAGAACAGTTTTGTCGGTCAGTGATATCCGGCCGCTGTCAGTATAGAATTATGAGTTTGTGATATCAAGCCTCTGTCAGAACAGTTTTGTCGGTCAGTGATATCCGGCCGCTGTCAGTATAGTACAGTCGAACACCTTTGGCTCGAACTCGCTTTGCCCGAATTCCACGTTGAATTGAACCAGATGTTTGGGACCGATTTCTTTAAATTGAAGGTTAACATTCGCGCTTGGCTCGAGGTTTGAGGTATTTACGACGGTCCCTGGGTGTACGAGCTAACGGGTTTTGACTGTACTATCGGATTGTGACAAACAGCTGCTCTTAGTATAGCATTATAGGTTTGTGACATTCTGCCTCTGACAGTATAGTTTGATCGGTTTGTGACATCCGGCCTCTGTCAGTATAGAAGTATAAGCTTGTGGCATCCAGTTCTGTATTGTATTATATCAGCACTTATTCGAGCGACGTTTAGCTTTTATTTTGATTTAACCTCGATAAAAATGAACATTATAAATTATTGCTTAAAACATTTGCCAGGAATCTTAATTTAACTTTCATCTTAAAATATCGGATGTAATTGTGTCGTTGCATGATAAGTGTATGTTATAATACATAATGATTTTTCTTGTCATGAAGTAAAAACATGCGCATATTTGATTATTACGTGGTCTGTAATGGTATTTTTAGTAACGTGTTTGCTGGCGCGGCTTGCGGTTTCGTGCTCATTGCAGCTTCGACCGCCGCCATATGGGTTATAGACGTCAATCATGAGTACTCCGCACAGTCCGCCCTGCCTTTTGCTCCACACGCGTGAGTGAAAATCGTGTTTGCATAAGTCGCTTGATATCAATACTTGTGTGATAATCTACAGAAACAAGGTTAACGCCAAGTTATTTCGGACTGTATTTACAAAAGGAGTTGAATTATCAATGATGTGGTCGGTGATTACAGACACCAGAGAGCAATAACGATTAGGAGGAATAAACAACCGTTTGCAATAACCCAGATCTTATTTTATTTTATTTAGTTTGTTTGAGGGATATGTTTTAGCTATATTGAATTTTGTTTATGCCGATTCATGAAGTTTTGCTGCCCATGATCACTTTCGATGAGAAATTGAAACTTTTATTTTGATACAACATAGTTTATGCTTCCGAACGATCAACTCCGACCTGTTTAGGTATAGAAGTATAACTATGTATATATTTGGTGGTCATACACTAATATGTATAAAGGCAAAGCAATTGATGTTTTTAGACGACTGGCTGGCCTTGTCAATTTCGTTGATTTATAAGTGTATATTCTATTCTTTCTTAGGAAAGATACAAATTTTACGAAGAATCTGTATTTCCCGAGCTACGCACGCGTTGGCCCTTACGTATTGGGATTGTTTGCTGGGTATCTTCTCTACAAAACAAACTGCAAACTACGCATTCCAAAGGTATGTTGTATTGTTCAATTTCTCATCGAAAGGACTTCAGTTATCTTCTCAAAAATAAGACCCTAATTTACTGGTAAAAGCTTATTATGCAAGCGAATCTATTTCAAATATGTTCTCACAATTATTGTGTTACTTTAAACTTATCTTGGCTTAGTGTCTTGTCAATATCCTAGGTTATGAACTTCCTGGGCTGGTTCCTGAGTTTTTCTGTAATTTGCACCGTTATCTACTCACCATACTCAGATGAGCGCAATCACATACTGAGTCTTCAGGAGTCTGCGGCGTATCTCAGCCTTCATAGAACGGGCTGGGGTCTAGCCATGGTCTGGATCATTGTGACCTGCTGTACTGGGCATGGAGGTATTTCTGCCATTTACAATTCACTGCCTCACCAATAAAGGAACATATTTAAAGATTAAACATAAGACGATTGATTTGTTGTCGGAGAGATAGCTCATAGCAATGCTATTCTTCTTTCTTGTTTTTTAATTGTTCTTAAGGTTGGATAAACCAGTTGTTGTCGTGGCGCGGGTTCATTCCTCTGAGTCGTCTGACTTACTGTGCCTATCTTATACATCCTCTCGTTATGGTGACTTTCTACTCAAGCAGACGACAGCTCACTTACTTCACACAGTTTGAACTGGTACGTTGAAGTATCCGATCCATAGTCATAAATATGTCTTCAATATAGATATAGTAGATGGCTGGTGGCCTCGTACTGTTTTTCATCATTTGAATCAAGTTCTTATGACCTTGAAATATTGCATTATAGTCATCATGTGTTATATATCAGCTGCAGTAAAGAACATTCAACTATAATATCATGACAAGGTTAGGGCAGTTATTTATCATTATACATTAAAAACGTATATAAATATCTACATTCATACATCGTCATATTATGTATAAATGACGATGAATGTTCAATGATCCAATCTACTATGAAATTCTTTATATATGTTATGTTTAAAGAATACTTATTTTTTTAATATAAACTTCTAAACGAATTGTTCTATATTGTAGATCTACCTATTTCTTGGTCATATGACTATGACGTATGGTCTCAGTTTCATCGTGTCACTCGTGTTCGAAGCGCCAATGATGGGATTGGAAAAGGCCGTATTCAGAAAGGGCGGGAAATAGAAGGAATAATGTTACACAAGGACAATGACAAAATCCTACGTCCAAAAACATATAATAGAATGAAAAATTATGGATGAATTACATTTTTGTATAGAAAATAAATCTCAAAATTTGTTTTTGAATATATAAAGTTGCGCCCATATTCTCACCGAAGCCGAAAACTAACTTTGGACCCTGAGCCGTCAACACAATGGCGCCCAGGTATTTTGTTGAGTCTATGCAGGTAGAAGTGCTAGCAATAATAACGTCTGATAAATTTCATATCATCTGATATCAAAACTGAAACAAAGTTAATCAAACGAATGAGAAACTTTTATTACATGCCAGTTCTTGTAAAATACTAAGTTTACCTGGACGTGGTCTGGTCCCTCTACAGCTTTTACAATAAACTTTTTTGTAATGCGAAAGGAAAGCAAGTAGTAAGTTGAGAGTAGTAAAATTATTTTGAAAGGCATCATTAATGTGCAATCAATATAAATATAGCAAAATAGCCTGTCCGTATTACACCTCTAATTTATCCAAGGAATATATAATAAAAAATATTACAATAGAACGCTATCCTGACGACCTGTATGTCTCGTTCGCTACGAAGTCTCGAATGTATTTTCACACTAAACTCGATGTCATACAAAGCGTCAAAAATATCCTATCATAGTGTCTTCTTTTTGTTATTGCACGCTATCAAAATAACGTTAGACAAACAAAACGTACGTTATTAAAATGTTATTCTAACGCACTTGAATTTAGTGTAATCGGATTGACTCACGTCATCGAATTTCCGACGTTAAAACTTATGTACCGTCACAAATTGGGGGTGTATACGATCGTAAATTAGTGTTCAATTGTATTCAAATGCGAACATTTCATTTCTTTGTAACTTATCTATGCTCCATAAAAGGAGAGCATATAGTCACCTCGTTGTCAACCATCCGGTACAACCTTTTTCGTAAAATAGCTGGGAGTTCAGTAAAACTTGAAACATACACCGAGGGAAAAATGCAGTGCGTAAGACCCATAACCGTGGCTTTAGTAATTCCTGAATTATTTCGTATTTCACTTTTACAATATATACCAATAAGTATGCTTGCATGTCCGGCAAAAAGTACTGAAGGAAGAAAAATGGAATACATATCAATATATAGCAATGTGAGGAATGCAGAGTATAAGAGCTTTTTTAATTACTTGGCTAGAACATAACTCCAGATGTTTTAAAGATATTAAATATTGAATTTTCATGTACAGATATGTCTAATTAAGGAAAAGTGCAGTGCACAGGAACCATAATTCTGACTTTTGTATGTTTAACGTTATTGTTCTTTGTTTATGTTTATGTTTATTATTCGATCCCTGATGTATTAATTACAGAAAGATCTAATTAAGGAGAAGTGCAGTGCACAGGAACCATAACACTGGCTTTTGTATTTTAGAGGTATTGACTTTGTTCATTTCAATTCCTTATATGGACCAAAGCATTACTCCAAAATACTTTAAGGTATTGATTGCAAACTTCATATATTAAACAGATTTATATTTTTGAGACGAGCTGCGTGCATAGGAACCATAACTTTGTCTTTGGTATCATTTTATTTATTTATTCCGGAGCATAACGACTTATACAGATTTGTGGTGTTTGGTTGAAGTAAATGCAAAGAAATCGTAACAAGGCCTTTAGTATTTTTAGAGTTACTGCTCTACTTAATATTTGTCCAGAGGTTAACTCATCGAGGTAAGGACTTCAAAAATCAGACACTCATTTGGGAGGCGTGCAATGGGCAAGAACGAAAACTTAGGTATTTTAACAATAATTGCCCTTTGTTTATTGTTATGCCACAACCATCTTTTTTTTCATATGATTGCATGAAAGTTTATAAGGATAAAGGGCTTGGTTCACAAATGGGAGAAAATGGCCCCGTCTTTGTGATGTTTAACTGTTTCTTGTTTTGTAAGAACAACCAATAGCATTTACAAAATGAAATTGTGTTGTGCTTTTGATCATTATTTGGGTTGCTATGGCAACAATTCATAATATTTATCAATTTGTGCTTTCTTTGTTCCTTTTTTTACCTGTCGGGGAGCATACATGGCTTCCAACCTACTTTTATAATTGCTTTTTAGCAAAATAAATGATGAAATGAAAATAAGGAAGGCATTTTTTTTTCTTTCAATGTCGTTCCATTGCGATTGTTTTTTCTGTCACTCTGTTTGGCTCTTAAATTTTGGTATTTAGGCAGATTCCATGCGCTTTATTTTCAATGCATCTCCGTTTGACAGATGTGTGTTGAGTACCGGTCTTCAAAATATTGCAACTTATTTTCAAAAATGTATACATTGATTATGATAAATGCATGTACTCAAACAAAGATCGTATTACATCAGTAAAAGCTTCCATTATATGCTGATCAAGCTATCGGTTTGATTTAAATATACAACGGAACTTCCATTGTCTATTTCTTAAATAGTTTCCGTGCAGTGAATATCACGTGCTTTGTATTGTATTGTATCAAAGCACAATGCTCCAAACCTTACACTTACGGGCAAACAAAAGAGACAGAAAACGAACACTAGACCACCTCCACACATTTACACAATATCCTTATCATTCATTTTAGAGTTGCCACACTGAAGCAAAACAGACAATTCAAAATAATGTTCGTTGCTTGTCTACTAACACAGTTTGTATATCCATGGCAAGTATGGCCAATATCCGTTAGCCCACAATCCAGCAGCACGTGCATAATTTCCACAATCGACTCATAAATCGTCTGTAATGCAGTTTTGTTGAGTGTGAATACGTTTGTTTTAAGCACTTTTTATTACAATATATGATACAATAGGGAACATTAAAATAAGGCAGTAGCTCAAAAGTATTATGCGATGTCTCTTCTCTGTCACTCCTTCAATCTGCTTTTAAATACGCGAACGTTGGCGTAGAAGTCAGAAGAAACAGGAACGTGCATATTGTGCTCTTAGAATATCTTGAATTTAAAGTTCGAACATAAGCCTTCTGTGGCAAAACGCATATGTGGATATACGAAAAATATTTTACCAATATTTATCAAGTGCTAAATTTTAAGTCGATTGTTTTAAAAGTGAAACTTAACAACAGAAAAACACAGCCTTTTAGTTTACTTTTTGTTTCTAAAGTGAACGCTTTTTACGATAATTGGTGCACAAACGGATAGTTGCAGTATAAATAAATCACGATAAAAAATGTCCAATGACCAGGGGTGATCTTAGATTACATTGTTGGCATCACGCTCTAGTAGAACAGTGGCCACAAAAGCATCGACTAAACACTGTTGTTCTCTTATACGAAAGCAGGCAATTCCTTAAGGTACAGAAGAGTTGCTGATCCCGAAGAAACAAACCAAAAGCGCCTGACTTTTAACAGTCTGATCCAAATAAATAAGAAACTAGATGTATAAGAAATGTTTATATGATTATGTCGATTCCGGACCTCCTGTATTTGACGATAATTTGAAGATCACATCTAACTTGTAACAGTTTGTTCTTTCAATCTTCAGTGCAACCCAAAAGTGTTAATGTTCTAACCATTTCCATATTTTGGGAGTACTCAGTACAAATTGCACTATTGTTTCTCACATAAAATGATACATACACGATCAGATGAGGTGAACCACATGTTTTCTCCATCTTTCTATGCAAACGAAAATCAGTTGAAATACGATGTTGTTTTGTTAACACTTGGGAAGACCTTGTCCTTACCTGATTTGCCATCATTCATATTCGCTACATCTAGTACCAACAACATAAACAATTACTGTATTTTTATAATCTAGTCAAAGATTCCGTTCAAACAGGGTAGAACTTTAAGCAAAGACTAGAGCGGGCCACGGCAAACTTCAACAAGATAATTCACTGAGATAAATCGGTTCGAAGTGTTATGTGGCTGCTTTTGTTTTTCTAAGACCAGTTGTTGACCTTAAGCATTCAAGTACACGGTCATGTAGAGTAGCATTTGTGTAAGTATAAAGAAAATTTATTGTCGAGACATCACGCACGCTCGTGCCTTCATCCTCAGTGATCAACTGAAGACATATAGTTAGTGACTTGTGTCCCATCTAAAACATTATATCTTTATTTATTAAAGTGTGTATAATAAATGCTCATGTGTATAAAGAAACAAACTTAAAAACGCCAAATTCATCATTAACAAACAGAACATGACTAAATGTATATTTCCCCTCATAAGGTCGATTTATAAAATATGGCCATGCCAATCTAAATGAACTGGAATATTGCGAAATGGGTTCAGTGTCATGGTTATCTATATAAATGAAATGTGATCTTGATGAGAAAGATTTTCTAACATATAATGACTCAGTCATGACATTACATGATTAGTGAGTGCGATGACTTATTACGATCACAAAACTATTTCGTGTTACATTTGATAGCCAAATAAGGCGAACGGAGTTAACATCTAATTGACAATCGTGGGTAGCACTTAAACTGTTATCAGCAAAATTCGTAGTACCCCTGTATTGACAAAAACCTAAACAAACATTTATGTCATCTAGATACCGAACTTTTGGATTTCGTAAATCAAATCGTGTTTTACCTAGTCGCATCAGTTTGTGCATTTTGAGACATTGACGCCGTCTTAAACAATATAAAACATACATTTATAGTTGGTGTAAGGCTTTGTAAAAGTAGTGAAGTTATAATCTAATTATGTTTTCACAGGTTGTTACGCTTATTGTTTTAATTACTTTACCTTACTCAGATGGTTTATCAAGCTTGGATGGCAATAATAACATGCTCGCTAGCGCCGCACAGGCGCTGCTTCCAGCGCTTGGAAATACGTTAGGCATTGACAACTTGGATTCTGTTGTCGATTTCTTTAACCAAAACGGATCGTTGTCTGCAAACGGCCTAAATCTTTTAACCCCGTTGGCCGGGCAATTGGCTCTTCAATCATGGGGTCTGTCCCGTGCGTGTAGCCAGGACCTGATGTTGCTTGTGGAGGACCTCAGGAGCGCGGAACCATGGGCCCTTCAAGGTATGTAATTTCTTCTGTTTCCAACAATGACTGGCCTTCAAACTGACCATACACATATGTAAATTGAAAATGTATTGATAAACGGTATTTTAATGTTAATGTTATACTTTTATAATATTTTAACATTGTGTTGTCGTGACTTTTTAATATTTTAACCATTGCCATAGCATGTAATTATTTACCGGTTGAAATGCTTTTGGTCAATGAAGTCAAAATTTGTTGCCCCTGATCGTGGATAAAGTAAATTATTAATATAGCGTATATAAAATAAAAGCATGTTTTAGTATAGCCTGGTGATATATTCCATGAAACAGAAATGTATAATTATCACCGATGGCTTATCGGTCTCGGATATTTATAGTGGTCATTCATCGACCTCTGGTAAAACCTTTTGACAATTGATCGACGAACTTTACATGTCGGTTTGTATAACTGGATATATATAAAGATGTAGTTTCTTTTTATAGACAAGTCAGTCATAAAGATCTTTTTTATATTAATACATACTTATGTAATTATGCAATAAACGAAAAACTCTATCAAACTCAGTCAATCAAACACCACAACGCTACGAGCAGTTTTGCTCGGCTAATTGTAATTCATGAAATTTTGCATAACTCGGACAATAAGGTAGAAAATGTTTTTATTTTACCAAAACGTAATATATTAATGAATTAGGTACTTTAATTACACATCTCAATATTTTTTAAAGTACTTGATGCATTCGGGAAGCCAGACAGCGGAATCATGAAGGGTCGGATTTGGTTTCCTGGTGGCTTCGACGAATGTCTGGATTTACACGCTGACGCCTATAACAACGCTACAGACAACATGCAAACGCTTAATGGAAAATACTGCAGACTAGAAATCGATGCTGGTCTTCCGCAGACAGTATGTTGTATTGTATTTGGATAAGAACTCTCTGAACATGATGTCCTATTACGTTATGTCGCCATTGCTTTAACATTTTGTTTTCATTGCAACTAATATTCAAGTAAATTATTTCAAAATTTGATCATAAGCTATTAGCTCATAAAAATCATATTCGCCAATAAAGATCATATCTACAAAATATCATCGATATCTACATTTTCTTCACATAAATGTTGAATCCTTGCATCCTATTATCCTACGACCAATGTTAGTCAAAGCCATTCATCTTATTTATTACAAATACATAAAGGCCTAGGGCCTATGAGCATACATCAATGACATACATTAGCTCAGTGTTATACATATATGATATATGATGATATAAATCATAAATGCCTAGATAATGCATGGAGACCAAATACCAAACATTGTATAATTGCCGTGAGAAGATCGTGGCTGCACGTCTGACACACACTAAAATGGTACTCACGCACGCACGCACTCAAGCACGCACGCACCCACTCAAGCACGTACACAAACGTTTATACAAACAAAATGAGTTCACTTACAGAGTGCGTTGAAGCCTAGAATACGGATCGGAGTGTGCATGCCTTCCAACTGTGTGGCAAAGGACCTCAATCTGCTCATGGAAAACAGTAAGTATATGTTGGTGAATATGTAACGTGCGGGTTTGTCCGGAAATTACAAGTATGTACGTCAATAATTAATGAATTTTTGAAACTTTGAAGGTATACTGGTCGACATTACGGGTTAATGGTAAATCGATGTCATGATTGCAGGTGTATATAAAAACAGCTAAAACCAATGCTCACTTTTTTAAATGCATCGCATTATTAGAAATTCCTTACATGTCCGTCTTATAACATACATATTGACATAGAACTAGACAGGGACTTTTATTTCAATGTCACAAGGGTAACACAACTAATTACTGATATAAAAAAGCTTTTAGGTACAAGTTAACAGTCCAGTGATAATAACAATGTATAGATAGTCAAATTCACTATACATATACAGATAAAATTCTTTATAAAGTCTTCATTCATTTGTTATTTCACGATTTTCATATATTTTAAATAGAAAAAAACACCTGTTGTATCTGTCCTTCCCCAAATATTAGATACAAATTCGCATTTTCAAGTTCATATCGTAACAAATCACATACAACCACTCAAGAATATTTTAGAGTATACAGCGGAATGGTTGATGCTTCTAAAATGTTTCAAATATACCAAAACATTTATGTTTTCTCTGAATAAAGAACAAAAGTAACATTATAAAGACACACCCCTAGTACCTTATGCACTCAATGCTTATAAAGATCATTGTATATTATTCCAATGGACGAATATTGGTTGTTTGTTTTCAGTTCAGATGTTGTTGTTCAATGACACAATTCGTTACGACGTCACCCCATTGTGTAGCGAGAATAAGCCGCTCGCGAGTGACGCAATCGCTGTCATGTACGTCGATTTTGAACAATAACTTAACGTCGTGAGTCTGACGTAATACAGTTCAACATTGTAATAAACATAATAAATACTTAATCAGATTGATCAAACGTAATTGGATTAAACTTATTATGTTATGTGTGAATGTCCCTTTAGAAGTTTTAGATGTCCAATATGTATTTATTATATAAATATATTTATATGATATTTATATATTTGACGATTATTCTAATTATTCTTGTTTGATATACCATCTATACAATTACTGCATGTACTGTACATTTGTTTTCAGAATTATCCTATCCGTGCTTGTTGCCTTTATTCTGTTCGGTACATTGTATGACATCATAGCGGTTCAAATGAAAGGTAATGAACAACTCATAGAAAACAAACAGAATGAGCATGAAGGATGTAATGGCGCAGTAAATGGAGTGGGAATCAAAGGTTATGCCAACGGTGCTTACCAGCCAACAACGGAGGGCTCGGAGCACGACAAAAAGAACTCTGTAATCGAGGTAGAAGCTGGGCAATCAAAACCTGTAATGGAGATCACAGAAGTAGCCACAGAAAAGAAGCCTAAATTGGGTAATACTTTAGCAACGATATCATTATTAGTGTAAAACTCTTATCTCATCTTTACATTGAACATTATGTTTTGATATAGCTGTTGTTGTTTTAATTTATTTGTTTTATTGTCCTTGTTTTGTGTGCTAACTGTTTCTCATTGTATTATTATTACTTCAATGTCATAGAAAGCAGAATATTGGAGAAGATATGTCTCGCATTTTCGGCGTACAGTAACGGAGTGAAGATATTAAGCACAGTGCAAGGAGCGGGTTCCCTAGGGGCACTTAACGGTATCCGGTTCCTCAGTATGGCTTGGGTCATATTGGGACACACCTACTTCTTTGCGTCCGGGGTTGACGGTAAGACTCCGTAGTAACATATCGCGATGAAGGAAACCACTCTATTTGTCAATACCCAGTTTGGAATGTATATATTCATAATAAAAATAAACATCTTCCTTTTTACTTCAAAGACAAATGATCCAAATTTTAATCAAAAACGTTTTTTTCTTAAGTTAAAGGAAATGTATGGTAAGATACACAGTAGTGTAGCATTTGTTTTAATTTGTTGTAAATTTATTCAGCAAACCTTGGTATGTATTTTTACGACGAGCTGCAAAACCCCTCATTCAGTGCTGTGGTATACGCATCTGTATCCGTTGATTCCTTTTTCACTCTCAGGTAAATATTAACATTTAGCATTGCTTATATTCTGTTCAAACACAGATGTTTACACACTTGTAAGGTTTCAAACTATAACTATACTGGAACAAAATACGCCATGATTTCTGTCGGTTAGATGAGTGATTGTGTTAAATAAAGCAACAGTTTCCAAAACAAGCATATTTTAATAACGTGTACAGAATGAATTTCTTTCCGAGTTTAAATTTCGGCAATGTTATTGACTGAAATTGTCACCGTCGGAGGTCATCCATTCAGCAAATAGCTTGAATAATGCGATCGCCAATCGTAATTGTAAATCCATTAAAATCAATATGAAACCCCAATCATAAAATTGTTTCAACTGTGTTATTGAACTGGCTCATTTGTATTGCTTGTTTGTTTACGAGTTAAAATATATGTCAATTGAAACTAGACATTTCACATGAGTGATAATATCATGCATAGTATGTGTACCTCGAGGCAGAGTGGTACCCCTCGAGGCAGAGTGATATCTCTAAAACTGTGAATAGTGTGCTCTACAATCCCTAATAGAGTCAAAATTGAAAGAAACTTATTCAAGAGTACGTTACTCTTTGCCAATGTTTTAATAGATTAGGCATTACTTATAAAACTTTGTTAATAGTTTGCTTAACACACTGCCATATCGCCGAATTAGTACATAATATATTACGTAACATTAGGAGTAGATGGCCTATATATAGGATAAAGAATAATATTCCAAGCATAACTTTCTAGACGGTGATATGTACCATTATCAAAGAAGTACAAAGATCAAAGCCTAACCATAGAAAACACACAGAACAACAAACCACATAATAGATATCAACCAATCGTCCTGCCATCGAAATGTACATATAGCTGAATAAAAGACATAATTGTTGCAGTGGTGTCTTGGTGGCCTACTTGACCTTGCGAGAATTAAAGAAAGTGGACGGGGTTAAAGGACTCAATTGGTTCATGTTCTACTTTCATAGATTCTGGAGGTATTTGAGTGGTTAATATATTGAAAATATTACACGCTAAATATAGTTAAAACATTTTGTATATTTTGTATATACAATTGTAATTAAACGCCCTGTGCCATTAAACGGAGTTTATGTTCAGACTTTCGACTACTGGACTTGTTTCTGTAGTTTTCCATATAAATATTAATGGAAAAATATATCAGGTCGTTTCTCTGCAGGCTGACCCCGCCCTACATGCTCGTCATTATGGTCGGCACTGTCCTTTTGCCTTACATCGTATCTGGTCCATTCTGGAACGGAGGCGAGTTTCCCAATATGGGCGGTTGCCGGAAGTATTGGTGGACCAACCTGATATACGTCAACAACTACGTCATCGATGATGAGACGGTATTTCATCGTTGAAATTTCATAATCATTTTAGTATGATTGTTTGTTGCCTTCGAATTGATGGTTGATCGGTGAGTCTATAGTGTATATTTTTGGCTTCTTTGAAGCATTAAACGCAATTGATTAAAACGATCGTATAACAATTATGACGTAACAAAACAACTGAAGCAATACTTACCTGTAAATGGAAAAGGATTGATGATTTATTGGTGTTATTTGTTACCAATTTCGTAAAGCCACATTAGAACCTGTTCTGCGTGTTTGGATTCCCGAGTTTGTTTAAAACTGAAGTGGTCTGTTTACTTTAAACGTTCAAATGCGGTAAGCCAACTATTTAAGGATAACTTTAATATTTTGTTCATGTAATATGCGTGTGTTACCTTAGTAAGTGTGATAACATGAATTTAGGATCTTAACTTAAGAGGTGTTTACCATCCATAAACAAGTAACTTGTATTACCATGTTAATAGAGTACTGGAACACATAATAAATGACGACTATGATTACAAATATTAATGATTGAATAGCAAGAAAGTATGTTCACATTATTAATATATTTCAGTGTATGGGATGGTCGTGGTACCTGGCAAATGACATGCAGTTTTACATCATCAGTCCTCTGATACTCCTGCCATTGTTCTAGTAAACACACTCATACACGCTGTATTCAGTTTTATTTTTAAAGCTTTCGATAACAAAAGTTTTACATATCAAGTGTAGTGTTAGAATGTATTTTATTCAAGTCTTTGGTCAAAGCATAACTTTTAAATTCATGTATAGTGAATGCGGCTTGTACGTTAAGGAACCCATTATGGCTGGTGATATTCAGGCAGTGACACCTAGACTCTGTAAGGATAGTATTATCGGATAGTGACATCTAACCTCTGTCAGGATGGTATTTAAGGTGGTCACGCCCAATCTCTGTCATGATCATATTATCAGGTGATCCTAGTCAGGATAACATTTTAAGGTGGTGACATCCAGCCTCTGTCAGAATAATATCATCAGGATGTCACACCTAACCTCTGTCAGGATAAGATTATCCGGAGATTACATCTAGTCACTGACAGGATAGTATTATCAGGTGGTAACATCGAGCTTCAGTCAGAATAAGATTATCCGATGGTCACACCCAGCCTCGGTCAGGAGAACATTTTAAGATGGTAACACCCAGCTTCTATCGGGACAGTATTATCAGGTGGTGACACCCAGCTTTTGTCAAGATAATCTTATCAGGTGGTGACAACTAGCCTCTGTTTGGAAAGTATTATCAATTAATGGCATCCAACCACCGTCAGTATGTTATCAATGGACGGTGGCATCCAATGTGTGTCAGTATAGAATGATGGGAATGCGAATTCCAGCTTCTTTCCTTATAGTTTTATCGGCCGTCAATATATTATTATCAGTTTTCAACGTCCGGCCTATTTCACTATTGTATTATCGGTTGTGGTCCCATTCGCCCTTCGTCAGCATAGTAGTAGTATTGGTTGGTCACATCTAGTTTCAGGTAGAATAATAGTATTGACAATGACATTTGGCAGTGGTCAGTATAGTATAACCGGTTTGCGACATCCGACCCCTTTTAGTTGGTGACATCTAGCCTCTATTAGTTTAGCATTCTCGGTTAGTGACATCCTGCTTCTGTCACTATACTTATATATTGATCGGTGTCATCCATCCACTGTTATTAAAGCGTCTTCGGTTATTGACAGCCTCCCTCTTTCCATATAGTAATATTCATCAGTGTCGTCAAGCATTTGCCCAAATAGCATTATCGGTGACATCAGGATTCTTTTATACAGTATAATCGGTTGATGACATACATCATCCGCTGGAAAAGTATTATTGGTTGGTGTTATCAGACTTATTTCATCAATGTGTTATAAGCTGGCGAGGTCCGGCCTCTGTCACCTTTGTGTTATCGGTTTTTGTCATTCAGCCGCTGCCAGCATTGAAGTATTAGTTAATTACATCCTGTCTCAGATAGAATAATAGTACCGATCGGTGACATTCTACCGCTGTCCGTATAGCATTAGCGGTTTGTGACATCCGGTCTCTGTTGGTTGTTGACATCTAGCCTCTATTAGTGTAGCATTCTCGGTTATTCACATCCTGCCTCAGTATAGTAATAATGGCTGATGACCTCAAGCTTATGTCAGTAAAGTATTATCGGTTGGTGACATCAGGCTTCTGTGAGTCACGTTCTATCGGTTGGTGATACCACGTTTCTGTCAGTAACGTTTTATCGCTAAGGGAAATCCTGCCTCTGTGAGTAAAGTATCACCTGCTGGTGACATCCAACCTCTGTCAGTATAGCATTATCGGTTGTTGATGTCCTGCCTCTGTCAGTATAGTATGATCGATTATTGAAATATGGCCTATGTCAGTATAGTTTTAGCGGCTGGTGGCATCCAGCTCTGTCTGTCTTATATCATATCAGTAATTATCAAGGCGCATTTCGCTTTTAATTTAACCTTCTCTCAATACGACTGTTAACATATAAACTATAGTTTTATTGCAATGTTAAAATATTTGTAAAGAAACTTTTGTAACATTAATCTTATAATGTCTGTTGCAACTGTGTCGTGGCATGATATTTGCTGTGCAGTAGTATGTTGGTTCTGGTCATAAAGAAGAAGCATGCGCATTTGTTATTGTTAAGTAATTTATAACGGCATTTTACAGTAACGTGTTTGCTGGTGCGGCTTGCGGTGTAGTGTTCATTGCAGCTTCAACCGCCGCAATATGGGTGGTAGACGTCAATCATGAGTACTCCGCACAGGCCGCCCTGCCTTTTGCTCCGCCCCCGTAAGTGAAAACTCAATTTGCATAAGTCGCTTGATATCAAGTTATTTCGGACTGTGTTGACAAAAAGGAGTTGAATTATCAATTATGTGATCTACGATAACAGACACCAGAGTGTCCTACACATTAGGACGAATAAAGAACCGGTTGCAATTACCCAGATCTTACTTCATTTTATTTATTTTGTTAGCCGATTCAAGCATTATTAATGCCACTGACAACTTTCAAGTAAATCGAAACTATTCTTTTCATACAACATAGTTTATGATTCCGAACGGTCTCACTTAAAACTGTTTAACTATAAAAGAATAGTTAACAATTTATATATTTGGTGGTCATATGCTTACGTGTATAAAGGCAAAGCAGTAGACGCTTTAAGAAGACTGGCTTGCCTTGTCATTTTCGTTGATTTATAAATAAGTATTTCCGTTATAGGAAAGATGCCAACTTTACGAAAAATCTGTATGTCCCGAGTTACACACGCATTGGCCCTTACGTCCTGGGTCTATTTGCTGGGTATCTTCTCTACAAAACAAGCTGCAAACTACGCATTCCCAAGGTTTTTTATTGTTCAATTTCTTATCAAAATTGCTAAATTTATGTTGTCATGATAGAAAAACATATGTACTATGGTTTCTTAATAGCTAAAAATGCAAACCAAACTATTTTAGAAACGTTCTCACAAGTAATATGTGACTCTGATCTTGCCTCATTGAACTTTTGTTAATCATAGGCTATAAACATACTGGGCTGGTTCCTGAGTTTCTCTTTAATCTGCACGGTTATCTACTCGCCATACACAGACGGTCAAAGTCACATGCTAAGTATTAAGGAGTCTGCAGCGTATTTCAGCTTTCATAGAACTGGCTGGGGTCTTGCCATGTCCTGGATCATTGTGTCCTGCTGTACTGGGCACGGAGGTATACCTGCCATTTGCAATTCATATTGCATTGTCTCACCAATACATGACAAGAAATCAATGTATTCGTTTATTCGTCAATGGCAGTAAAGACGTATATGTATTCATGAATGGTTGTATGAAAATGTTGCCTTCATTTAACGACAAACAAACATTTGAGGACTTCTCCAGAGAAAAAGTATTCGTAATTTTCGAATGTTTGACTAGGTGTTATTTAAGAGTCAAGCTCGGCCAATGTATAGTTGTTGCTTTAATGTCGATTATCCGCATCCTCGTTGTTATAAAATATCATATTTAGCAATCACATATGAGACGATAGATTTAATGTCGAAGATAAAATGTGTATGGCAATGTTATCCTTCTTTGTCTATTTTGTATTTTTTCAGGTTGGATAAATGAGTTGTTGTCGTGGAGTGGGTTCATTCCCCTGAGTCGTCTGACTTACTGTGCCTATCTTATACATCCCCTCATAATGACGACTTTCTACATGTGCAGGAGAGAGCTGACCTACTTCACACAATTTGAACTGGTACGTTGATGTATTCGATACATAAATATGTATTTGTCATCTATACAGATATGTTTGATGTCTGGTGATCTGGCTTGTATCATTTGATAGAGATGTATGTGCAAGAAAAAATGTACAAAATAAACAGAAAATATAAAATACAAAAAAAAAAATTATGACTTTAAAATTGAACATTATAGTCACATTGTGTCATATATCAGCTGAACTAAAGCATATTCGAATTATATTATGTTTATGCAAGACGCAGTTTTGGTCAATTATCTAGTATTATCCAATATCCTGTACATAAATGTCTAAATTCATATATGCTCACATCATGTATACACATAACGAATGTTCAATGATCCGATCTTTTATGGAAATGCAATAGATATGTTTTAAGCGATTTCGCTTCAAAATACTTCTAAACGAATTGTTCTATATTCCAGATCTACCTATTTCTCGGCCATATGACTATGACGTATGGTCTCAGTTTCATCGTGTCACTCGTGTTCGAAGCGCCAATGATGGGATTGGAAAAGGCCGTATTCAGAAAGGGCGGGAAATAGGAAGAATAATGTTACACAAGGACAATGCCACAATCCTACATCCAAAAACATATAATAGAATGAAAAATTATGTGTGTATACAAATTAAACTCAAAATTGATTTTGTATGCATAAAGTTTGACCCATACTCTCACCGATGCTGGAAACCGTAGATCTTCTACCCGCAGCCATTAATATAATTGTGACCAGTTTACTTGACAACTCTGTGAATTAGGTGGTACGAAAAATGACTGTTTCCATCCGTATAACGGTTTCAAAATATCATACATATCTCTTTGAGAAGAGGTGCAGTGAATAGGAACAATAACGTTGTATTCGATATTATTTCATACTTATTTTTGTAAAGAGCATAACGACAAAGGTATTTGATATATTGATTTCAAACTTGTTGAGGTATTGAGTAAAAGTATTGTTTAGAGTTTTTTGCCTGTTGTTGTTCCTTGTAACAGTTATTTGTCCTGACCTTAACTCTAGACTTGTTTTAGGTAAGGTCTAATACACAGATAGATCTTATAAGGGAGGACAGACATATTTTACTAGTCGGCGGTACAAAAAAGACGTTTGATGGAAATTGATACGTATTGAATGTGTTCCTAAATGAAGAGAGATCAATGAAAAAGGTATGTATCTGCAGCTGCATCACGCTCGAAACAACAAGCAGTGACAAGTGACTGCTAAGCCGAAGACAGTTTCAGAAAATCGGAAATATACCATATTAATGCAGATATTGTTGACATTTCCATGATGAAAGATAATGACCCTACCAATTTTAAGATAATGCATGCTGACATCTCTATTATAACAGCAGTCGTTTGTAGATTTCAACGTATTTTCAATAGATTGCTGCTGTTCCTACCTTCTCAGGAAACTTTAGATGGCATATTTAAAAGAAGCCTACTAAGCTCGAGTCAGCCTTATTCAATTAGCGTTTGCCACATCTTTCGTCTTAGCTGTGGCTCCGGGCTCACCAACGGAAGTGCTTAGAGGCAAGACTTATAGTTAGCAGCAACCTTTAAAAAACAAACTAAACCAAAAGCGCTGTTTACAACAAGAAAAACAATATAATTGTCAGATAATCACTAAATCCTACGTCATAGCCATTGCAAAAAAACATATCCTCAAAAGGAATATTAAACTTGATAAGAGGCCGAACAATACAAATAATATTTAGACTACAGATCAACGTACAGACCAAGTCTGAGGCTACCACAGAATTGAACACTGAATTTGGCGGAATGAACGCGCACGCACTATCATCGGTCATCGACAATAATCGCCGCATCTGTCTTATAACAAGCAGTTCGACACACACAGACATCTTCCTAATTCATTAGAAACATTGAATGTAGTATTGCAGAGTAAGACATGTGTTACCATTTCGAAAACGCATCCATTTAAAGCTATCAGCTATATTTCACGGTAAAAACGGCTCTTCGGCCAAACTTTATATTTATTATGATGATGACAAAACGAAGCGTTTAGGCTTCTTACGTCACTTAGTGCAAATAGGCTTAGAATACAGAACGTAAACATGAAAACTACAATCACCAAACACGTCGGGAACACAATAGACACCCAGCAAATTTCGATTCGACGGCTACGACTAAAGAAAACATGTTCCCGAGGAAGACAAGAGGTATAGTGATACACAGAGAAACAGTATGAAAAACTACAATGAGGAGTACAAAGTATTTGATGAATAGGATCCTACAAGAGATTAGTACGTTTTCATTCTTCATCATCACATTCACCACAAAATGAAGCCGTTGAAACTTATTGTATACATATGGCTCAGAATATACTTGTGTGGAATGTACCGGGCATCTTGTCCTCGGTCTTTACGCTCTCTACTTTCTTTGAAGATGTAATTATTAACATTGAAATAATAAGTGAATACATGTTATTACCGCATAATATTTAAGTTTTAGATAGCATACATACTATTTACGTTATAGACGAAACATTACAATTACTTTGGTATTCTTCAATGTGAATTGTATTGTGGAATATTTCCGGCATAACATTTCCGGATAACGTTCGCGAATTGTTATGTAAATGACTGAACAACTTTCGCGATAATTATCAAATTATCTAGTTAATACACGCGAAACGTTTTCGATAAGATAAAAAGCATAAGACTTAAAACAGAACTGCCACATGTAACCTTATTATGCAGTACAATACTAACAGATTACCAGTTAGTATAAAATAATTTATACAACAGGTTATCTACTGATGATTTGCGAATTTCACTTATTAAGTGGTAACGCGATCTTATCTAGTTAACCAGTTTTTATCTAACTACATAACATGTCAGTGCCTGAATCTGGAAAAAATTGGAAAACGCTGAGACTTGCGGGTTATTTTATAAAGATGACAAAAAACGGAAATTTCATGATATTGTGTCGACGACACGTGAAGCAAGCATAGGACGTTAGATATAGATAGATTCAACACAGGAAATTGTGAGAGCGTGTTTGTATCCACTATCTTTGAAAGATTTCATTGAAGTGTTCATAAATAGAATGTTGATCGACATATGTATATTGGCACTGAATATATTTCTTGCCGCCTCGTGTTACACCATTTCAAGGTCAGCGATTTCAATATGGCCAGATGCAAATGACATGAATTATTTCTAGTGTACAGCTTAACATGACACCCTTAAATGAACACATGTGATAATACACTCCCAGGCCTTTTGGTTGACAGAATAAGCGCGCATGTCATGAGCACATGCTCGAAAGCGTAACTACCAAATGTTTGTGTGCTGCTACTTCGTTGAACTGAATGTGGTTCAGCCAATACTTGATCTAATCATTGCCAGTAAAATCGTCAACAGAAATATATAAAGCCGTGTCATCTGCAGAGTGTCTTATAGGCGACTTCCATATAATTTAAAAACATAAATTGAAATAAATTGATCATTTTCATATTTTTGGAGTATTCAATACAAAATGCCATATTGCTTCGTACAAAGGAATAGCATTAACACCACCACATGCGAGGCCTCGACCTTATCCGATTTAATATTAATGTTATTCCTTACACCTAGTACCAAAAGTATAAACAATGACTGGTACTTTTATAGTCTAGTCATAGATTCCATTTAAACAGAGAAGAGCTTTAAAGCTGCACACTCACAGATTAAACGTGTTGACATCTTCTTGATTTTTTGTCATGGAACGAGCCAATTTTTGCGAAAATCCATTGAAACCAGTTATATAAGACAGCTGACAAAAATTAGATCGCAGAGTTTTATATTAAAGTTCAAAAAATATGTTTTATATATTTTTCTTAAACCGTTAGCAACGTTTAAGCCATAAAAACATTAATTTTCGAACCGAAATATTCAAATTAGCGCTCTGATCTTTTGTCATCCATATTTTATCATTGGTTTACAGATATTAACGCAACAATATGCTCTTTCCAAGACCAAAAAAATAAAAAAAATGTAAAAATGGTAAATCTGTGAGAGTGCAGCTTTAAGCAGAGACTTAAGAGGTGAATGCAAAACTGAACAAGATAATTCACTGAGTTATATTGGTATGAATTGTTATGCCGCTGCCTTTGTATCTCTGAGACCAGTTATTGACCTTAAGCATTGAAGTAGACGGTCAGGTAAGATTTCTGATCTTCTTTTTTCAGATCTGTTTTTAAGTCACGGAAGCAGATTAGGGATGGTTGTGCTGGTAAAAAATAGTAATTATCGAGACATCTCTCACTCTATCGCATATATCAAATATGATTAACTAAAAACATTATTCGCATCATAAGCGGATTTAGTGGAGCATGCTGCCCCTCTATAACTTCAAACATTATACTTCAATTAATTCAAGTGTGTATACTTAAGCTAAATGTCAAAAAAGGACACGAGTTATGCTTTGATATAAACTTTTGGCTACCGAGCTTGTTTCTGTAGTTTTTTATATAAAAATTTATAAACAAACGCACTTACAATCGCCAAAACAGAGTTTACAAAAGAAAAACGCTTACAACCTTAAAATCCCCATGACTTAAAGGCATCTTCTTGCAATGCATGAATTATTTCATCTTTAATCTAAAGGGCGGATAATAATATATAACCAGGCCAGACTTATTGAACTGGCAAATGAACCGGATAACAAAATGGGTCTAATAACCCGGTAATCTGCGTGAAATTGGGTGAGCTCTTTACGGGAGAAATTCGCTTATATCGAGTGATGTAATCATATTATTGCATAGTTTGTCAGAAGTCTGTACGTGCGATGACTCATTTAGACCGTAAACCTACTTCTTGTTCAGGTCAACGCGCACTTTTCTGAATATCGGGTAGAATTTCAACTGTTATCAGCATAGTTGGTAGTGAACGTCTTCTGATAAAACCTAAACAAACATTAAGTCATCATGATAGCTTCATCTAGATTCCGAACTTTTGGATTTCGTAATTCACATCGTATTTTATCAAGTAGAACCTCAAAGTTGATTACTAACGCCGATTTTGTCTCGGATGTTTTTCAAATTTTAAATTCATAGTTCTTGTGAGGCTTAACACACTGTAGTGGAATCACACACACACATTAATCATGATTTTACGGTTTGTTATTTTAATTGTTTTAAGTACTGTACCACAGCGCACTGATGGTGAATCGACCATCAACGGTAATACTGGCATGCTCGCTGACGCCGTACAGTCGCTGCTTCCAGCGCTTGGCAATACGTTAGGCATTGATAACTTGGATTTGATTGTCGATTTTTTTACCCAAAACGGATCGTTGTCAACGGACGGCGTTGATCTTTTAACCCCGTTGACTGGGCAATTTGCTCTTCAATCATGGGGTCTGACCCATGAGTGTAGCCAGGACCTGATGTTGCTTGTTGAGGACCTCAGGAGCGCGGAACCATGGACCCTACAAGGTTTGCAAACATTTATCTGACCAACAGTGACTTACCATTATGCCATAGGTGTCAGTTCCCTTGTGGCATTGTATTTAATTATAAATATAAATAAGTTGGCGCTTATGGTGGACTAAGTAAATTAGTACTAATAGCCTATTATTAAATGAACACATGTGATTCCGGCGAATAATTTAGACATTTGACTGACAAGCCGTGCAATATGTCTTGTATTACTAATGCTTACTTGGATATATTTACCAGCGATAACTTACTTGTTTTTCAATAAACTAGCTCTCTCAAACTAGGTCAAATAGTCCGATTAATCTGGTCGTCCATAACCAAAGCATTATGACGATGCTACTTCACCTTATATACAATAAGTGTAGCTATTACTGATTCGTTTTATTAAATGCGAGAGTTCGTTATATTCATTAGTTCTATTGGAATATGACTGACCATATTTTTTTAAATGCTATGAAATTGTATAAATATATACCACTATATTCTGTTTAATCAAACTCCACAAGACAATCAGGTTTTCTGTTTAGTCCAACTCAAATATACTTACTTTCGTAATTCTGGTTGTTTTCATGAATCTTTGCAAAACTTATTCAGACATTCTGTCAAAAAATGGTACAACTTTACCACAAATAAAGAGAATGAATAAATACGTGTTTAAAAAACTCTAAATTTATGTTTAAGTACTTGACGCATTCGGAAAGCCAGACAGCGGGATCATGACGGGTCGTATTTGGTTCCCTGGCGGCTTCGATGAATGTCTGGATTTACACGCAGATGTCTATAACAACGCTACAGACACCATGCAAGCGCTTCATGGAAAATATTGCAGACTGGAAATCGATACTGGTGTTCCGCAGAGAGTAGGTTATATATTAGTAGTATAAAAATTTACATACTATTTTGTCTTATATCGTTATTTCGACATTAATGATCATATTTCCCCAAACATTACCAATATCAACAAATTATTTTATGAATTCAAAAAAACTATGATCAGTCTTAGTCAAAGACATTCCTGACTTGTTTTGTCAAATAGTTCCATGGTTTGTTACAAA